>NW_007378046.1:65867-165469 GCF_000475195.1 Diaphorina citri | reverse complement strand
AAACACTCGCTTTTGTGTTTTTGTTGAAAAATCTGAACTATTTTCCACAAGATTTGACTTGTTTTCCAAAATACAAGAGTTAACTGGTATGTCATCAAAGATGTAGGAGCATGATGAATTTGTTACATTGAATTTGCGAGTGGTCCAGTCCAAAACTTAGAAACTCATGAAATTCACAAGAATCACAATATTATTGAGCTCTTCACGATGCGATATAAGCTCTTGCAATTCGTACCAAGTTCAATACTACTGTGTACCCTCCACAGAGCCTATCTTACTGTTCTGTGTAAGTTGTAAGAGAAGTGACGTCATAGGGTGAGGAATAGGTCTGCTTTGAAGCGATAATAATAGGTTATGTGTTTGACAGGTAGGAAATGAACAGCGTCCACTTTCCACTGGGTCTGTAATCCATGTTGGAAACACGAGGCAGCGAGGTAATGCAGCAACCCTTTCGGAAAATCGAATGGCGCACTACATTGGATTTCCTAAGGTTTAGTACAAAGTTATTTCAGTTTCCAAAAGGGAATCGGTTCTGTTTCCAAAGTTTCCCTTTGATTCTTTTTGCTAACATATAAATGACCTAGCTTTCTGAAAGTATGAAAATTGTGAGTGAGAGATCCGCTGTTTTCTTCTTCTCTATTCTTTCTTCTCAATTTTATTTTGAGGGTCACTGAATTTATTTGTAATTTTTATTTTGAATTCTCTTCTTGTTTCCTCTTGAATAACTTTCCTCTTATTGGGTGTGAATTTCCAATTTTATTCTCGACTCTCTTTCTCTACCTACAATCCAACATGGCAGCTCCCATTACGTTGTTACTCATGCTCATCGTGATATGTATGTTTATAACTCCATGTATATAATTATAGTTGCTAGCACACCCACGACTTTGTATTCTCTCTCGGTTCAGAATATCGGACGTAGAGATGGAAATTAAAATCATTTTCTGTGTTTTTATATAATTTAAACTCAAAAACCCCGAGAACGTTGGTGGCGGATTTGAATGTCAGTGTTTTGTTATTGCTTTTCTTCACATCCATTTGGAATTTTTCTCGGAGGAACAATGAGATTCAACATTGTAAAACACAATGTGGCACAATACAATGTGGAGGAGAATTTAAATAAAAATATCCAAAAGAGTGACTTCACAAGAAAAGTATTTCAGCTAACGAAAATTTTCCAACAAGAAAACGAAATACCAGAAGAGTGGAATTTTTGTATTCCGAGTAGACCACTGTCTTGTCTGCATTGCACGAGTCGTGTTTTCCAGGTAATATGGTTTTAATGTCCAAATGTGACAGCTCTCAATGCAGATCGTAGCGGTTTAAATTGTATGGAATATTGCCGAAAATACGATCAGTCTATTGCAAGCTTCAGATAGACTCGGGAAGAGAGCAAGTATCTCGATGTACCCTGTACTTGTAAACAGAATGCACTGGTGTGATAATCCCAAGTCATAAACCATCCGGATGTGAACTAGGTAAGTAGGAGCATGACCTTTGCAAATAAAAATTAAATAAAAACAAGGCGAAAAGGAACGTTTGAAATAAAAATTAAAAGCCCATAAAAACTCGGGGCTCGTAAAAGCGTTTTTCCATGAATGAGAAGAACGGTGGCGAGTGAGGAAAATGGATTTTAATGGCACTTGAATGGGTTAAGGTTGACGGGGAGGGAAGCCATTAGCACATGCGTGGTAACCCAGGGCAACTAGGGAAAGTCGTTACGAAGAAAATTCCACAGGGGGAGTCTGCGCCTGAGTCCTCCGCCTCATGTGAAAATTTATTTTACACAAAATAAAATCTTCTATAAATAACGAACGAGATAGAGAAAAGGTTTTCCTACCAATTTCCCTTCTTTTCCTCTGCTAGCTTTTTTTTCGGAGCGCTTTTTTTGTATTCTCCTGCTTCCCCGGAGTGTTTACAGGTTTTCGGTAGCATTACGTCGTCCCGTCAGTCGAACAAAACAAAAGATTGTTCACCTACCAAAATAAAATCTTCTATAAATAACGAACGAGATAGAGAAAAGGTTTTCCTACCAATTTTCCTTCTTTTCCTCTGCTAGCTTTTCAAAATAAAATCTTCTATAAATAACGAACGAGATAGAGAAAAGGTTTTCCTACCAATTTTCCTTCTTTTCCTCTGCTAGCTTTTTTTTCGGAGCGCTTTTTTTGTATTCTCCTGCTTCCCCGGGGTGTTTACAGGTTTTCGGTAGCATTGCGTCGTCCCGTCAGTCGAACAAAAGAAAAGATTGTTCACCTACATGGAACTGAAGAAATGGGACTGAGAACTTTTCTCATTTGAATTGAAAAGGCAAGATATCCTATTGCGGAACTTTCCGTACAGTTCAAGTTCTAAGATGTATTTAACTATTAGATACTTTCAATACTTGAATCCTATGGATGAGCTATGCATAGGATGGAGTTTTTACAAATTATCCAATGGCGTTACGGCACCAATAATTTTCATTAAAAGTTATCTGAGGGAGTTAAACGCATGTTGTATATCAAGAAACGGCTTATAGACTCTGTCCCACTGAAGAAATGGGACTGAGAACTTTTCTCATTTGAATTGAAAAGGCAAGATATCCTATTGCGGAACTTTCCGTACAGTTCAAGTTCTGAGATGTATTTAACTATTAGATACTTTCAATACTTGAATCCTATGGATGAGCTATGCATATGACATGTGCGGAAACAAGGCTTAACTTCAGACAGGCACCTGTTGTAGACTTGCAGGTGATTGTAATATTCCATGTTCAAGATGGGCTGGCGTCAAGGACTATCGAAAGAAAATGAGTTTCTACACAAGAACACAGTTTAGCAATGGCTCAGATGATGCTCCAATGAACTTTGTTAAACCAAGTTAGAGGGAGACTGTAAGTGGGTAGTATTAGTCGAGGTCTTGAGGTGTATTTTCCTTTAGGGAAACTTTTGAAAACGGAATAGACAGGCACCTGTTGTAGACTTGCAGGTGATTGTAATATTCCATGTTCAAGATGGGCTGGCGTCAAGGACTATCGAAAGAAAATGAGATTCTACACAAGAACACAGTTTAGCAATGGCTCAGATGATGCTCCAATGAACTTTGTTAAACCGGAGGTGTATTTTCCTTTAGGGAAACTTTTGAAAACGGAACCAAGTGGCGGAATGGCGCACTACATTGGATTTCCTAAGGTTTAGTACAAAGTTATTTCAGTTTCCAAAAGGGAATCGGTTCTGTTTCCAAAGTTTCCCCGAAGGAATATACAAATTTTTATGCATTTTCTTCACTCATGTCTGATGTCCCATATAATTTTGCCGACACCAAGTTATTTCTTGCCATTTTTTCTCTCTCTTGTGAAGCATGAGAATCATTTTCCATTGCGTTAAACACTTCTGAAACTGGTTGAATGAACTCTGTTCCAGCTCTATCTGTCAGGGTGCTTTTTTGATTTCTAGCTGACCTGATGGTTGGTCCATTGAGTTCCTCCCATCTTACTTTACAGGCTTTCATTCTAATTATGTGGTTTCGATTTTCACTCTTCTTTTAGTTACAGAGATTTTACTCCTTCGCAACCAATACGATTATCTCTGTCCTTGGATATCGATCAGAACACAAGGGGTTCCTCCCATCTTACTTTACAGGCTTTCATTCTAATTATGTGGTTTCGATTTTCACTCTTCTTTTAGTTCCAGAGATTTTACTCCTTCGCAACCAATACGATTATCTCTGTCCTTGGATATCGATCAGAACACAAGGGAAACAAACGGATTCCATACAGTTTTAGGTGTTGAAAATTTCGGCCCCCTTAATATTCGATATTTCATTTCTCATTTCATCGTGATTATGACGGATTCAGTACAATCCAACATGGCAGCTCCCATTACGTTGTTACTCATGCTCATCGTGATATGTATGTTTATAACTCCATGTATATAATTATAGTTGTTAGCACACCCACGACTTTGTATTCTCTCTCGGTTCAGAGTTCCTCCCATCTTACTTTACAGGCTTTCATTCTAATTATGTGGTTTCGATTTTCACTCTTCTTTTAGTTCCAGAGATTTTACTCCTTCACAACCAATACGATTATCTCTGTCCTTGGATATCGATCAGAACACAAGGGAAACAAACGGATTCCATACAGTTTTAGGTGTTGAAAATTTCGGCCCCCTTAATATTCGATATTTCATTTCTCATTTCATCGTGATTATGACGGATTCAGTACAATCCAACATGGCAGCTCCCATTACGTTGTTACTCATGCTCATCGTGATATGTATGTTTATAACTCCATGTATATAATTATAGTTGTTAGCACACCCACGACTTTGTATTCTCTCTCGGTTCAGAGTATCGGACGTAGAGATGGAAATTAAAATCATTTTCTGTGTTTTTATATAATTTAAACTCGAAAACCCCGAGAACGTTGGTGGCGGATTTGAATGTCAGTGTTTTGTTATTGCTTTTCTTCACATCCATTTGGAATTTTTTCGGAGGAACAATGAGATTCAACATTGTAAAATATAATGTGGAGGAAAATTTAAATAAAAATATCCAAAAGAGTGACTTCACAAGAAAAGTATTTCAGCAAACGAAAATTTTCTAACAAGAAAACAAAATACCAGAAGAGTGGAATTTTCGTATTCCGAGTAGACCACACTGACTCAGTGAATGTGTGAAGACAGTGTCTTAAAAAAAAATAAAAAAATGCACCTTTTGGTTGAACAACCCACCTCAAATAGGTAAGCTAGGAAAGTACATAGCTTCATGACGATGCGGCGCTAGAGGAACACTTCATGGGTTTCCATTTAGAACAAAATTCTAACAACAAAGACACAACTTCTCGGTTATTTCTCATTAGATGTGTAACTTTTTCAAAGTTACTAGGGTCAATAAAAAATGTTTCTAATCAATTTAATGCAGTTTCCAGGTTTCTGTCATTCGCTGAAACTGGATTGATCATCTGGCAATGCGAGGATTCATATCGCTATCAGTTTCCATTTTCTCCTCTAATAGCTCATCATGATGAGCAGGGTAGATTGCAATATTACAACAGCGAGCAAATATGAAATGGTTTCATTCGAGACTTCAGTGGTGTAGATGCTGATGCCAAGCTGATAGTGAAGAAGAAAAAACATATATTAATGCCGTGATAGCGAAGAAAAAGCACAACCAATTCAAGGGAAAATAGAAATGAACACAAATCATTCGCTGAAACTGGATTGATCATCTGGCAATGCGAGGATTCATATCGCTATCAGTTTCCATTTTCTCCTCTAATAGCTCATCATGTTGAGCAGGGTAGATTGCAATATTGCAACAGCGAGCAAATATGAAATGGTTTCATTCGAGACTTCAGTGGTGTAGATGTTGATGCCAAGCTGATAGTGAAGAAGAAAAAAACATATACATATTAATGCCGTGATAGCGAAGAAAAAGCACAACCAATTCAAGGGAAAATAGAAATGAGCACATAGCTAATGACTAATGACATTATTATTGTAGTCACTGTCCTATTGTGTTTCCTTAAAATACCGATGAAAGTATATGAAAGAAATAAAAACAAACAAAATATTCGAAAGCATGACTTCAATTCCCGCCCGGGGCCGATTTCATCCTAAACAGATAAGGTTCGTTCTCGAAACGGCTGGCTTTCTCCTATCTTGTCTTCCTTCTCTTCGTTTTCAGGACGGTAAGACCTTAGCAGTTACAGTTCCCTCTATCAAACCTCTAATGTCCAAGTCCAATTGGGCCGGATCGATAAAAGTGGCTCAAATATGTTCAAATCTAATCAGTTCGGAACACCCGGGTCGACACTGCAGCATGTTATTCAACAATCAAGATATACATAGAGAGAACGCATAGCACATCGTACATTACAATACATGTTGGCAGACGTTCAAGATAATTTATACTTGGAGAAGATCAAGAAGAAGAAAAAAGTTCAGTTTTGTAGAAAAAAAAGAAAGAAATAAACGTTACCATGTGAAATCTTCAACGTGTATGAATATAATATGTAATTTAATCATATTATGTCTGTGTAGGTCTTATGTGAATTGAAAATATTGTATTAGATTGCATATTTACAATACATGTTGGCAGACGTTCAAGATAATTTATACTTGGAGAAGATCAAGAAGAAGAAAAAAGTTCAGTTTTGTAGAAAAAAAAAGAAAGAAATAAACGTTACCATGTGAAATTTTCAACGTGTATGAATATAATATGTAATTTAATCATATTATGTCTGTGTAGGTCTTATGTGAATTGAAAATATTGTTTTTTTTTTTTTCCAAAGAATGTAACTTTATTTTGTTCCTTATAATGACATCAACTAACATTTAATATTTGAATACTATATTTGAAACATATGGAGAGCTCTTTAGGATTTAACTGATGAACGTTACCATTCAATGTGCCTGAGGGGGAGGCGGACTCATGGTTTTAGGCGAAACAAAGACTGTAGTGAACGCTTTGAAAAGCAGATGATTGAAAACCATCCAATACCTACTCGAACATGGAATACCGAAGGAGAAAATTATTGTAGTCACTGTCCTATTGTGTTTCCTTAAAATACCGATGAAAGTATATGAAAGAAATAAAAACAAACAAAATATTCGAAAGCCTGACTTCAATTCCCGCCCGGGGCGGATTTTATCCTAAACAGATAAGGTTCGTTCTCGGAATGGCTGGCTTTCTCCTATCTTGTCTTCCTTCTCTTCGTTTTCAGGACGGTAAGACCTTAGCAGTTACAGTTCCCTCTATCAAACCTCTAATGTCCAAGTCCAATTGGGCCGGATCGATAAAAGTGGCTCAAATATGTTCAAATCTAATCAGTTCGGAACACCCGGGTCGACACTGCAGCATGTTATTCAACAATCAAGATATACATAGAGAGAACGCATAGCACATCGTACATTACAATACATGTTGGCAGACGTTCAAGATAATTTATACTTGGAGAAGATCAAGAAGAAGAAAAAAGTTCAGTTTTGTAGAAAAAAAAGAAAGAAATAAACGTTACCATGTGAAATCTTCAACGTGTATGAATATAATATGTAATTTAATCATATTATGTCTGTGTAGGTCTTATGTGAATTGAAAATATTGTATTAGATTGGATATTTTGAATACTATATTTGAAACATATGGAGAGCTCTTTAGGATTTAACTGATGAACGTTACCATTCAATGTGCCTGAGGGGGAGGCGGACTCATGGTTTTTGGCGAAACAAAGACTGTAGTGAACGCTTTGAAAATCAGATGATTGAAAACCATCCAATACTCGAACATGGAATACCGAAGGAGAAATTAAATTCAAGGAAGTCCAAATGAACCAATTAAACAACAAGAAACGAGCGTCCATGCTATTGATCTGTCCAATCGAGTATAAAATAATGGCAATAATCAACAGACATAACTCCAACCCATAACGACTGAATTTGCACGGATATGATCGATAACAAGACAGCTCTCAAGAACCAATCAGACAATAAACAATACGTGAACAACTACGAAGCCAAGAGCTGCTGCTCTCTAGCGGTGTTATTCTCAACTACCATGACCACTGCCCAGTATAGTAAGAAGTACTCGAGTTGTAACCTAGGAAGCTCGTCAGACTGGACTTAGCACTCACATTCTAATATCTCTACTAATTCAGATAATTCTCATAGTAAAACGTTTCCAACATGGCAAAGTTCAAAGATGTCTTTGGAGTTTTAATGGACCCGGCTAGAAGTTTTATGCTTGGTACGTGATATGATGTCTTTATGCAACATTTGCTCGATCATTTGGAGTGTTTGAGACATGGTTGGACATGAATTTCTGAGCTATTGATTGGTGGAGACTTGAAATATTTTTCCAAGTTCTCTCATGCCTCTTTTGTAAATGTCTATGCGAGTAAATAAATGTAGAAATGGTTCTTGGAGGCGTCAGATGGTAAACATAAACTTTGGACAAAAAAATAAGGAAAAGATATCGAGTAAGATACGAGTATACTCAAGACCAAAATACGAAAAAGAAATCCAAAGGGAGGGAAGAAGGAAGAGAAAGAAGGAGAAGACGACGAAAAAAAGGAAGAGGAGGAGGAAGAAAAAATAAGTTAAAAAAAAGAAAATGGCGAAAAAGCTGGAACGAAAAAAAAAAAAAACACGAAACACTTAATGGAAAAACTGTGCTTCTCGGGAAAAAAAGTAACAAGGAGCTGTCAGAAAGTTAAAGTTAACAATCCCTGAGGAGATAAACCGGGACTCGAGGAACTGGACTAGTAATGTAAATGCTCCTGCACAGAATAAAGTAAATGCTCGAGAATATAATCATGGAGAGTTTGAAACTCCGGGAGGATTTATATGAAGCACGAGGAGTGGGAACCAATAACGCTGAAACTATCGGGAAATCAGGGAAACACAAGAAAACGAAAAGAGTGCCCTACATCCCAAGAACAAGAAGAACAACAACAACAGCAAAAACAACAACAACAAGAACAACAACAACTACAACAACAAAAACAACTCATTGAGGATCATTCCGAATTTAAAGATCCCTTCAAACTTTACTCACAATATTGCACGCTATACATAAGTTGGTAAATGGCAAGTATTTTAGTATCCATCAAAATTTCGTAGAGATGGAGATAATACATACGTAAAGATTCTTCTTCATAGTGCAAAATTTGTACACTAAAAAATTCCAACAATGCCAAAGAAAAGAGAACACATTGTATGTGGTGAGATGGAAGACAAATATGATGGACTGAAAACGCGAGACCTGGGACCAGGCAAGACGTAAATTATAGCGTGAGATAGTTTTCTTAATAATGTACATGAGGGATATATGAAACATGTCCAACAAGTACTGAACCACACTAGCAATACTTGAACGGTTCTGATGCAGGTCCTTGTGTTGCATATGGTATCTATGTCAGGGTGTGTTATAAGGAACCAACTTGGAACCTCAGGCTGAGGACTTTGAAAGAGAAATACAGGATATTAATATTATTCATTAGATCATTACCATTTAGATTAGAATTAACACTTTCGATTCCCTGCATTAGCAGGCGAATCAAGGGTCCTCTGACAAATCAGTCACGATGAACAGATTTTCAAAGATAGATCAAGAAATAGTTTTCACAGTGAATAGCTTTCTAGTGACCCAAAAGGCCCAAAAAACACAACCCCGACCAAAAGTCGTGGCTTTGCCCCAGAATGAATACCCAAGAGAATTTAGTTAAAAAGGGAACATCGTATGAACCAAGCTTTTGACAAGGAACTCGTCAGAAATAAGAGATACGAGTATACTCAAGACCAAAATACGAAAAAGAAATCCAAAGGGAGGGAAGAAGGAAGAGAAAGAAGGAGAAGACGACGAAAAAAAGGAAGAGGAGGAGGAAGAAAAAATAAGTTAAAAAAAAGAAAATGGCGAAAAAGCTGGAACGAAAAAAAAAAAAAACACGAAACACTTAATGGAAAAACTGTGCTTCTCGGAAAAAAAAGTAACAAGGAGCTGTCAGAAAGTTAAAGTTAACAATCCCTGAGGAGATAAACCGGGACTCGAGGAACTGGACTAGTAATGTAAATGCTCCTGCACAGAATAAAGTAAATGCTCGAGAATATAATCATGTCTCTACTAATTCAGATAATTCTCATAGTAAAACGTTTCCAACATGGCAAAGTTCAAAGATGTCTTTGGAGTTTTAATGGACCCGGCTTGAAGTTTTATGCTTGGTACGTGATATGATGTCTATATGCAACATTTGTTCGATCATTTGGAGTGTTTGAGACATGGTTGGACATGGATTTCTGAGCTATTGATTGGTGGAGACTTGAAATATTTTTCAAAGTTCTCTCATACCTCTTTTGTAAATATCTATAGTCAATTATCAATACTACTTGGTTCTTCCTTCTCTTTTGATAAAACCATCATTAAGTACCTGTTTCCAACATGGCAAAGTTCAAAGATGTCTTTGGAGTTTTAATGGACCCGGCTAGAAGTTTTATGCTTGGTACGTGATATGATGTCTTTATGCAACATTTGCTCGATCATTTGGAGTGTTTGAGACATGGTTGGACATGAATTTCTGAGCTATTGATTGGTGGAGACTTGAAATATTTTTCCAAGTTCTCTCATGCCTCTTTTGTAAATGTCTATGCGAGTAAATAAATGTAGAAATGGTTCTTGGAGGCGTCAGATGGTAAACATAAACTTTGGACAAAAAAATAAGGAAAAGATATCGAGTAAGATACGAGTACTGAGGAATGGCGGCTGTCCTGAGAACATGATGGGCTTCAACCAAGAACCAAAGTTAAACCAAGAAAGAGAAGAAGAAGAAGAAGAAGAAGAAGAAGAAGAAGAAGAAGAAGGGGTCAGCAAGGTCAAAACATATTGAGCTCGTTCACTCTCTCTCTTTCTCTCTCTCGCTCTTCTAACCAATCAACTTTGCAGACAATGTCTTCATCTGAGGAATGGCGGCTGTCCTGAGAACATGATGGGCTTCAACCAAGAACCAAAGTTAAACCAAGAAAGAGAAGAAGAAGAAGAAGAAGGGGTCAGCAAGGTCAAAACATATTGAGCTCGTTCGCTCTCTCTCTCTCTTCTAACCAATCAACTTTGCAGACAATGTCTTCATTTTTTTTCTCATGCAGTGTGGTGGATTGGGAATTTGAAGGAGACCATGGCATCGGGTTTAATGATCACAATATGTGCTTCATAAGTTGACTCGTCAGGAGATTAGTCACTCGAGGAAAATGGGATTTTGACCAGAGAACTCTGAGGACCTCACGGAGTACCTTTATTGGTGTCCAAAATTCAACTCACCACAGTTGTTAAACTGTTGAAGGAGACCATGGCATCGGGTTTAATGATCACAATATGTGCTTCATAAGTTGACTCGTCAGGAGATTAGTCACTCGAGGAAAATGAGATTTTGACCAGAGAACCCTGAGGACCTCACGGAGTACCTTTATTGGTGTCCAAAATTCAACTCACCACAGTTGTTAAACTATTAGTCACTCGAGGAAAATGAGATTTTGACCAGAGAACCCTGAGGACCTCACGGAGTACCTTTATTGGTGTCCAAAATTCAACTCACCGCAATTGTTAAACTAGTGGAAATACAGGATTCGATGGAGTTTTTACAAATTATCCAATAGCGTTACGACACCAATATTAAATTTATCATTAAAAGTTCCCCTTCAATTGTCCTCTATTTGAATTCCAATGGTCACCCTTATCTGAGGGAGTTAAACGCATGTTGTATATCAAGAAACGGCTTAAGATGGAGTTTTTACAAATTATCCAATGGCGTTACGGCACCAATAATTTTCATTAAAAGTTATCTGAGGGAGTTAAACGCATGTTGTATGTTGTATATCAAGAAACGGCTTATTGACTCTATAATGACGGGTCCCATAACAAGAAGGTAATTATGTCAGAACTGAAACAATTTGGAGAAGAGCAGCAGAACATTTAGATATCTTAGATATAGGTACTTAATGATGGTTTTATCAAAAGAGAAGGAAGAACCAAGTAGTATTGATAATTGACTTTACATATCATCAGACATATGAGCGGATGAATAGGTTACTTTTGCCCAAGTACTTCTTTTAGTTACAAATAAATTCAGTGACCCTCAAAATAAAATTGAGAAGAAAGAATAGAGAAGAAGAAAACAGCGGATCTCTCACTCACAATTTTCGGATCTCTCACTCACACTCACAAAAAGCAAAAAGAATCAAAGGTGTATATTCCTTCGGGGAAACTTTGGAAACAGAACCGATTCCCTTTTGGAAACTGAAATAACTTTGTACTAAACCTTAGAAAATCCAATGTAGTGCGCCATTCCGCCACTTGGTCATTTGGACTTCCTTGAATTTAATTTCTCCTTCGGTATTCCATGTTCGAGTATTGGATGGTTTTCAATCATCTGATTTTCAAAGCGTTCACTACATAGATATAGGTACTTAATGATGGTTTTATCAAAAGAGAAGGAAGAACCAAGTAGTATTGATAATTGACTTTACATATCATCAGACATAATTATGAGCGGATGAATAGGTTACTTTTGCCCAAGTACTTCTTTTAGAACTTGGTTTGAAATCTTGAATTTTAATACTTGCCATCTTCTTAGGTACAACTTGGGATTAAAAATAAATGAATATTTCCTTCTTTTAGAACTTGGTTTGGAATCTTGAATTTTAATACTTGCCATCTTCTTAGGTACAACTTGGGATTAAAAATAAATGAATATTTCTTAGACATTAATATGCAGGTTAGATAGCATTGTGAAGAAAAAAAGTCGCCTGACAACACTTCCTTCTTTTAGAACTTGGTTTGGAATCTTGAATTTTAATACTTGCCATCTTCTTAGGTACAACTTGGGATTAAAAATAAATGAATATTTTTTAGACATTAAAATGCAGGTTAGATATTATTGTGAAGAAAAAAAGTCGCCTGACAACACTAGGGTGGAGATACTTCAAGTTAAGCATTTTGAATTGTGAGACTTGAAACTTTCAGAGATGGTTTGCAATTTTCTAAATTGCCATCGCGTACTATATCAACTTCTAAGCATTTTGAATTGTGAGACTTGAAACTTTCAGAGATGGTTTGCAATTTTCTAAATTGCCATCGCGTACTATATCAACTTCGACTGTTTACTAGTCATTTTCAGCATCTCCATCCATCCTCGAGGAAAAAATAAAATAATAACAATGTAAAAGCTAAAATCTCCGAAGAAACGATTCGATTCTCTTTCTTTTCGAGCATAAATAAAATTAAAAGTAATTTTCAAAGAATGATAGGTTTCCGTTGAACCTCCATGAATCATGATTTGCTGGCTGAGGAATGGCGGCTGTCCTGAGAACATGATGGGCTTCAACCAAGAACCAAAGTTAAACCAAGAAGAAGAAGAAGAAGAAGAAGAAGGGGTCAGCAAGGTCAAAACATATTGAGCTCGTTCGCTCTCTCTCTCTCTCTCGCTCTTCTAACCAATCAACTTTGCAGACAATGTCTTCATTTTTTTTTCTCATGCAGTGTGGTGGATTGGGAATTTGAAGGAGACCATGGCATCGGGTTTAATGATCACAATATGTGCTTCATAAGTTGACTCGTCAGGAGATTAGTCACTCGAGGAAAATGGGATTTTGACCAGAGAACTCTGAGGACCTCACGGAGTACCTTTATTGGTGTCCAAAATTCAACTCACCACAGTTGTTAAACTGGTGGAAATACAGGATTCGATGGAGTTTTTACAAATTATCCAATGGCGTTACGGCACCAATAATTTTCATTAAAAGTTATCTGAGGGAGTTAAACGCATGTTGTATGTTGTATATCAAGAAACGGCTTATAGACTCTGTCCCCAAGCTTAGAACGACTCGCCCGAGAGGGCGTTACAGCCCATTACGTCCCATGTGCATTACACGAACATCTTGGTGTTGTATGTTGCATGAATTTTATTTCTAATTTAATTTTTATGCATTTTCTTCACTCATGTCTGATGTCCCATATAATTTTGCCGACACCAAGTTATTTCTTGCCATTTTTTCTCTCTCTTAGACGTGCAGACTGTGTCTGATGTCAGTCAAGATACCCATGGACCTGTCAATCTTGTGACACATCAATGGAGAGGAACGTCATAAAAAAACTGACGAGTTGTGAACGAATCCTTTCAGTCCCGTCTGACGCGGGAGATGGACCTCAGGAAAGAAACCATTGGTGTGATAGAACCTTGGAGTATGGCTATGGAGATACTTTAAGACGAATGCAAAGAAGATTTATAAAACAATATGTATGTAGAACAAAGAAAAAACTTTACTAAACCATTCTAATTCCCTGTATAAAATTTATTAATTAAAAAGAAATTTTGAGAGAAAGAAGCACATCTTTCCAAGACGATATCTCCTATTTGAAAGTAGAAACGCATGATTTAATGAGATAGCAGAAGAGAGTTTTCAACACTACTCTTACAGAGCGGAGGTGGGAGTTACCATTTTCATTGAGAAGTAAATCATTCAAATTGCCAACATCGGAAACACTAGAAGTCAGAATAGGATATGTGAGAAGCTAAAGGGCCATTGTAGATTAGATCGTAAAATTTCATCTCCACAGACATTGTGACGCCAGGAGAGAATGTTTGTGTTTTACGATTTCATTGAACACTTTAATAAGTGTAGTGGATAGTGGTGTTGTGACCGTGCTTGTAAATTTACTCGTTTTTAATAGGCAAGAAACTTGGACAGTTGGACATTCTAGTGAGGAATGTGAGATTCTTTTCCTGCTAGAGAGATTGATCGTAAAGTCTTAAAATAGACAAGATAACTGGAAGAGTAGTGATCATGATCAGTATTGTTGGAACAAATTCAAGTTTAATAATCCATGGATTGATCGTAAAGTCTTAAAATAGACAAGATAACTGGAAGAGTAGTGATCATGATCAGTATTGTTGGAACAAATTCAAGTTTAATAAATAATCCATAAATTCAATAATAATGCAATGATTTGACTAGTAGCTGTGGATTTAGTGGATTTAGAGTAATTTGAGCTACCTATGCTCTCTTTTGGGGTAAACTCAGAGTGGGTAATACATGGGTACAATGTTGTTCAGAAACTCTGGTTTTATCAGAAAAAGACATAGACTAAGTTAGTAACAATGAGAGTGCATGCATGGAAACCACCATTATCTCGATATCATAACTTTTCACTTGAAATTCCACGTGTTTTTTCGAAAAGGTCATGACATGCAAACTTTGTGAACTTTCCATGTCAATCATATTAGATTGGCTGTGAAGTTTCTCAATGCTGTTCCTTGTAATCATCGTCATAATGTTGTAATGAAGTAATGGTGGTCTCTTGCAGTCCTGTCCTGTCCCGTTGGGTCTGCCAAGCACACCACTGAGGTTGGGTCTTGGTGATCTTTTTTTTTATTAAATAGGGACCTATTGTTATCAAGTATTTTTACTTTCTATTACTACAGTATATTTTTTTACACATTCGTCAAGAAGGTCTTTCGTAAAGGGACCGACTTCTAGAGTATGAACTATGCTCCAAGAGCCAATTTTCTGCCCCCTTTACCAACAACGTGTTTTTTCGAAAAGGTCATGACATGCAAACTTTGTGAACTTTCCATGTCAATCATATTAGATTGGCTGTGAAGTTTCTCAATGCTATTCCTTGTAATCATCGTCATAATGTTGTAATGAAGTAATGGTGGTCTCTTGCAATCCTCTCCAGTCCCGTTGGGTCTGGCAAGCGTACCACTTTAACCCAACCACTGAGGTTGAGTTAAATTTTTCATGGGATAGGCATCTATTATCATTATCCCGTAAATCTTTCTACTTTTTCGTCAAAACATTTAAAACTTTCGTCAAAACAATCTTTCGTAAAGGGACTCTCGAACATTTACCATGCTCCAAAAGCCATTTTCCAACACCTTGGCCAAGTTTCACCTGTCCTCACTGAAGAGGCAAATAATTACGGCGATTATCATCATTGAGGTTCTGGGTGACGTAAGTTATCATGTTTCCTGTACAATGTTATATGAAGCTACGGCCATTATTATTCTACAATTGCTGACCCGAGATGACTGGAAACTTTAATTGTAGGAAGATATCCAATCCCCTCAGATTCAAATCAGAAGAAATAATTGTTGATTGTTCAGTAATCCGAGGTTGCTGTAGAACACTTGAATGATGTACTCTGTTTGCTGGGGAGGGTATTTATTTTTTGCAGATCAGAAGAAATAATTGTTGATTGTTCAGTAATCCGAGGTTGCTGTAGAACACTTGAATGATGTACTCTGTTTGCTGGGAAGGGTATTTATTATCAGAAGAAATAATTGTTGATTGTTCAGTAATCCGAGGTTGCTGTAGAACACTTGAATGATGTACTCTGTTTGCTGGGAAGGGTATTAATTTTTTGCTTTCAAGTAAAGGCCGGTATGTCTAGTGAACTAAGTACATAAATGTAAATCAGGTAGATCTAGTACAGGTATTCCAGTAAGATTATCGTTTAATAATTGAGCACTCTGTTATGGAACCAAGATAATTGTTCAGAGATTTTCAAATCAGAAAGTTCATTTTATTTAGAGAGTTCTGTTTTTTTGCAGTTTTGCTTTCAAGTAAAGGCCGGTATGTCTAGTAAACTAAGTACATAAATGTAAATCAGGTAGATCTAGTACAGGTATTTCAGTAAGATTATCGTTTAATCATTGACCACTCTGTTGTGGAACCCAGATAATTGTTCAAAGGTTTTCAAATCAGAAAGTTCATTTTATTTAGAGAGTTCTGCTGTACATGACATGCAATGTTCAGTGGATCTCCAAGAAGACGAATTAATCATTTAGACTTGTTCGTCTATAAATCTTCTAGGTTGCTAGGCAAGTCTATCGCTCAAAACAGTGTGAAAATGAGGCGGACAAGAGAATTTCGATAATAATTTTTAGACATGTGGTAAACAGTCATTTTTGTAAACTCAACTTTCCTGCTGGAACTCAAGACGAATTAATCATTTAGACTTGTTCGTCTATAAATCTTCTAGGTTGCTAGGCAAGTCTATCGGTCAAATCCAACAGTGTGAAAATGAGGCGGACAAGAGAATTTCGATAATAATTTTTAGACATGTGGCAAACAGTCATTTTTGTAAACTCAACTTTCCTGCTGGAACTTGTTTTATAATATGCTAATTTTCGATTGTGTTTGTCTGTTATGGTAATGTGTTGTTCGTTCATTAGGTTCGCAAGATATGACGTTCGTAGAAGACCTTGTGCCTTGACCTGGTGAAGGGGCTTGAGACAACTTCAACGGATGAATGTTATACATCCCAGTTTCCCAGTATTCATTGCGGTTGACAACTCTTGGAAGATTTAAAATGTTGAACAGAAAACGCTTGTGACAATCTTTACAATCTTGATCACAAAAGAGAGATCCATTCACTCATTCACGCAGTGATCGCTCTATCTACAGAACTCCAACACCTATGGAAGGAATACTCCTAATATGTTTTAGGTGAACTACAAGAGAGGCATTTGCCGAAATTTAAACCGATCTCAAGTGATGATCACTTTTCCGTGGTGAAGTACGGGCAACCTGCTAGTTTACCTAGAAAATGACGTGTCTCGCACTGAAACTAACGATGAAATTTTCTCTACAGGCTTCTCTTATCTTAGTCGAATACTCTGATTCGTCCAATGGGTTACAACCTGATTACGCCATGCTGATGTGGCATCACATCAACTAATATAACTCACACTACATCTACAATATAGCACTATACAATAGAATATAGCACTACAGTTACAATATACCACTACACAACCTGATTGTTTTCCTCGTAAAACTAGACACTTGACACCTCGGGGTGATAAGATAACGTTTTGATAAAGCTGGGAGTTTTCCATATTGTGAGGTGGTTGTAAAAATGGCGACGTGGAATAGAGTACCTTAGCAGTAAGATATTTCGTTCTGTATATAAGTAATCAGTGGATTTGACCGATTTTGAAGTGCATATTGCATTCTGTGGATCATTCCACAAAAAAGGCATATCTAAGTGGATGGGGGATTCATTATTCTGTGCATTGTACTCAAGTCTCTTTCTACTAAGTAGTAAGTGGTGTTAATATCATTATCCGAGTCAATGAGGTATACTATCTTCCAGGTGTGTCGTTTCTTCATTAGAATTGTTAAGACATTGCATTTGGATGTTCTTGTGGTCTAAGAGAAAAACTCCAATACTCCTAATGTGAGGTCTGTGTATTTCGATACGCTTACAGCTATTGTTAGGTAGTATCATTGCTATCCTATCAAAAATCTAAATGGTTCCTTTGTTTCGCCGTCTCGGATTTTTTCCTTCATTTCCAAGATGTCTGCTGCTTGTGACTTAGTAACTTTTGGATTTCTCTTTCTCGTATTTTTTCAGTAAACAAAATGATAAGCTTTCTAGTTTATCACTCTCATATATTTTATTAGAAACTTTAGATTGTGAGGTGGTTGTAAAAATGGCGACGTGGAATAGAGTACCTTAGCAGTAAGATATTTCGTTCTAGATATAATCAGTGGATTTGACCGATTTTGAAGTGCATACCTATTGCATTCTGTGGATCATTCCACAAAAAATGGCATATCTAAGTAGATGGGGGATTCATTATTCTGTGCATTGTACCCAAGTCTCTTTCTACTAAGTAAGTAGTAAGAGGTCTAGTAGAATGCAATGGATTCTAATCGCAGCCAATTCTTACTACAACGCTAATATACACAGACATATCTCGGCCATTCCTCTCCCTCGTTATTGAACTGTAAGAAAAATCGACAAGCTAACGATGGTTATTTATGAGCTTGATTCCCAATTCCTTCAGTAGACTGTAAACGAGACATGGGCTGGAAGGAAATGTCAATTATCAATACTACTTGGTTCTTCCTTCTCTTTTGATAAAACCATCATTAAGTACCTATATCTAAATGTTCTGCTGCTCTTCTCTAAATTGTTTCAGTTCTGACATAATTACCTTCTTGTTATGGGACCCGTCATTATAGAGTCATTCGACGAGTATGTCTGTTAAAGTCTATAGTTCCACTGAGGTAATGAAATTTCATCTAGGATTTCATCGTAGAGCTCTACTATTTGAATCATCTCCAAATTGAAAACAAATGTGTTGTTTCCTCTTGAATAACTTTCCTCTTATTGGGTGTGAATTTCCAATTTTATTCTCGACTCTCTTTCTCTACCTCCTCCTCCTTTTTTTCTTCTCTCAAGTCCAAGGAGAAATTAAATTCAAGGAAGTCCAAATGAACCAATTAAACAACAAGAAACGAGCGTCCATGCTATTGATCTGTCCAATCGAGTATAAAATAATGGCAATAATCAACAGACATAACTCCAACCCATAACGACTGAATTTGCACGGATATGATCGATAACAAGACATCTTTCAAGAACCAATCAGACAATAAACAATACGTGAACAACAAATCAACTCTACCTCCTCCTCCTCCTTTTTTTTCTTCTCTCAAGTCCTTTTTTCTGCTTTTTTTTCTCCTTTCCTATTTGCTTCAACTTCTTTCGTTTCTTTCTCTCTGATTGATATTTATTATTTACCTTGGTCCTTTATTTTTTTCTACTCTAGATTTTCCACTTCTTCGTCTAGTAACTCCAGGATCGCTGACATATTTGAGATTACAGGCGCACTATAACCTTGTGAATCTAATCAATCTAGTGATGGAAGATGGAATTTTAGAAGTTTCAAAAGAAGCCGCAATCTTTGGAACTAATCCTTTAGCATGAAAAAACATTACATACATTATAAACCATTATTTGAAAATTTTAATATTAATCGCACACTAATGACTTGGAAAAAGAAGAAAAAATAGTTTACAAGTTTTTGGCAAACAAATAACTCAATTTTATTTAGATTTTCGAAAAACTCTGGAACAACATGTTGGCGCGTTTTTTCCCCTTTATACATTTTAAACAGATGAAAAATTGGCAAAGAATGTATTTTCCACACTTGGCGAAATTTTTCATTTTGACTCCACTGTATTTAATGCGAAGGCAGAGTCTAGCTTTGTGTCTATATGAAAAGCCCCAAACCAAGTTAGGAACTAATACACTTACAATTACCAAGATCTTGTCATCAATACCTGACCAATGTGTTGCATGTCATTCTACCAGCCACTTACCTGAAACAAATGAAATAAAATCAAAATTAACACACTTGATACAACCACAATCACAAAAAGTATCAATAAAATCAAATTGAGAGTTTGAAATCGATCTTATTTTAATTTTTAAACACAATCTGGACAAAATAAATCTCGAACTGAATTTAAATAACCTGCTCTTTTCTTTACAAAAAAAGGATTTTACATTTTTTCTCGAAATAACCCATTTCTATGCATCTCGACCAACAAATGTCGTAGGTAGGGAGAGCAAGAAAATTCAAATTCGCCCAGATAGCCTACAGTAATGGATTTTAATTTTACACTAGTTTGCAGTCTGATTTTGCATAGCAGACCTATTCCTACAGCATAATATTCCAATGACTTCCTACTCACAAGTGAAATTCCTGGACTCCAAGCCAAACACAGCCAGCGGTACATTGTGCATAATATGAAAATGTTTCATAATAAATTCAACCTCATTAGAGAGGAGCCACTTGCCACTCCCAAATCAAAATGGAACCTGTGTTCTGGTACCATTAGACATCTCACGGGCCGAGGAATCTATTTAACACAAACTACATTCTGTCCCAACATGTTTATTAAGAGCAAACCCAAGTCAGATGCATTTCCATATCTTTTGCCTCTTGGGCAAAACTTTGGCCGAATATAAATAGTGGTTGAATTTGCAATACAAAGTAGAACTGCTTAGAGCTACAAGAGGGTACTGTAGTCTTTATGAGGTTGTGTTTCTATATTCACTAGGTAACATTCGAAGTCAACTTTCAATTATTTACCTTTTCCATATCTTTTGCCTCTTGGGCAAAACTTTGGCCGAATATAAATAGTGGTTGAATTTGCAATACAAAGTAGAACTGCTTAGAGCTCCAAGAGGGTACTGTAGTTTTTAGGAGGTTGTGTTTCTATATTCACTAGGTAACATTCGAAGTCAACTTTTAATTATTTACCTTTTTAAAACGGTAAGGACCTATGTACATCTCATTGATGGAAAGTTATTAACTAAAATGAGCATAAGTTCCTCACAGCTGTATTGTTACCATTGGAATAACGAAAAATTAAATTTAGTTTTGTAGTGTGTAGCGGATTAGTATATTGGGAATATAAGGAACCACACCTGTCCTGCAGCTTAGCTCTGGTAGAAACCAAGCCATTGGTACAACTAGTAACACTTCTATACCAGGCAGTACAACTCGTGATGCTTGTACTACACCATTGCTCCGAGGCACAACTCCATATTTAATAAAGCACACTTTAATAGATGAGCGAGGCACATTGCTAGATAATTATACATGGGGCTATGGACAAGCTAGGCCAGAACGCAATCCAGGTAAATCCTGAGTGGTCTATGACTACTAAGTGCCAACACGATAGCAGTCCAAGTTTACCTTTGATAACATTCTCACCCTTGAGAAAGGTGACAAAGTTATCACGAATCTTTATCTTCAACACATTGATTCTACCAGTCAAACAGCAACCAGTGAACAAGATAAATCCCTACCCAGTTTTAACACTATACCATATACCTACATGTACACAAATGTGTTGTATTCGTTACTTTTGAAAACGTTCAAATTGGTTTGACCTTTGTTGAATTCCCAATTTTTCCAAATTTAATATCTACCTTAGCTCACGTTTTTCAAATTTTCACAGATTCGGCAGCGTTTATCGAGCCACATACTAATGTGCCCACCAGCAACCGAGCTTCTACTTCACACCCTGTATACACAAGCCTCTCCTTAGCATCACCCTGTATTTCTTTAACTATTTCTGCTTTCCATGTTGTTCCTTGGTCTAGATAAGTTGCCGTTGCGTGTTTATTATTGGCACATTACAAATTGTACACCAAGGTATAGTAGAGAACGTAAGAACATGGAAGTCTATGAGTAATGAGAGGGCTAAGTGAATTATTTCGTACTGGAGAAATATACGAGTGTTGATATCGAGGCCACGCCCCCCGAAGCCAGCAATCTTGTTTACATCAAATCTGACGATATAATATACTCGTTCTAAACATTGGCGATGGTTATTTTTATCCGAACCAAAGCGATACCCCTACCTTCTTCTTGTTTTCTTACATTTCGTTATTTCCTGAGTTCATGTCTGCTTTCAATGTTTTCATTAAGAACAAGTTCCCTCCCAAAAATCCATGTCTTGGTATGTATCGATTTGAATTCTTGCTCGGAGCACAAATACAGAACAGTCTGTCTGGATGCCTGCAAGCAGTTGTGGATCAGGTCCTTGTGTTGCATATGGTATCTATGTCAGGGTGTGTTATAAGGAACCAACTTGGAACCTCAGGCTGAGGATTTTCAATTTGAAAGAGAAGTACAGGATATTAATATTATTCATTAGATCATTAACATTTAGATTAAAATTAACACTTTCGATTCCCTACATTAGAAGGCGAATCAAGGGTCCTCTGAAGACAAATCAGTCACGATGAACAGATTTTCAAAGATAGATCAAGAAATAGTTTTCACAGCGAATAGCTTTCTAGTGACCCAAAAGGCCCAAAAAACACAACCCCGAACAAAAGTCATGGCTTTGCCCCAGAATGAATACCCAAGAGAACTTAGTTAAAAAGGGAACATCGTATGAACCAAGCTTTTGACAAGGAACTCGTCAGAAATAATAAGAAATAAAACAATACCCTGTACAAGCTAAAAGACAAACAAATAGACACGCAGGCACCAGACTAAGAAATAAACACACAACAGCACAACACACAAGATCAATAGCACTAATGATAGCGAACTTTGCGTTAGCTCTTGCTATTACAATGATAATATCATTATGGAGTAAGACTACCAAGGTATTAAGGGTCGTTTACACTGGTAAACGGGAGGCAGAGTCCTTGTAGACCCTATTGTTCAAAGTTCAACCTGACAGTTCAATTGTCCCAACATGTTTATTAAGAGCAAACCCAAGTCAGATGCATTTCCATATCTTTTGCCTCTTGGGCAAAACTTTGGCCGAATATAAATTTATAAAAAGTGATTGAATTTGCAATACAAAGTAGAGCTGCTCAAAGCTCCCAGAGGGTTCTGTAGTCTTTAGGAGATTGTGTTTCTATATTCACTCGCAGTGCAATAGTCCTAAATTAAAATGGACGCGGCACATAAGGGATCAGGAAGAGACCGCCTTAACATATTCACTAGGTAACATTCGAAGTCAACTTTCAATTATTTACCTCAATCAATTGAGACTAAATACCACCTCCAAACACAAAAAGCCCAATCTGAGGCTTAGGTGTAGGGGCTAAACATCCCTAAAGGATGGCTTCTACGAATCTACGAAATGCCACCTCAATGGGGACTAACCTGACGAGAAACGGTCTTGGCAACTATTCTAAAAAGAAGAAATATTGCCTACAAAAAAGAGCATTTAACACTTGAGAAAGTAAGTATTGTTCACCAGCTTACCACTTTGTGAAAACTTCTGGACACACAAGGTCTTTGGTGTTTGTTTCTCAGAACTCTCAGGAGCATCATTGCTAACTTGCTTCTCATAATGATTAAGTTTTCCAATCCCTTGTTCAATTCAAAAATTTGAGATGCAAGTGTGTACGATGCTTTCATATTTACGGATAGCGCGTTGGACAATAAATGCAAATCAGGTCCTTGTGTTGCATATGGTATCTATGTCAGGGTGTGTTATAAGGAACCAACTTGGAACCTCAGGCTGAGGACTTTGAAAGAGAAGTACAGGATAGTAATATTATTCATTAGATCATTACCGTTTAGATTAGAATTAACACTTTCGATTCCCTGCATTAGCAGACGAATCAAGGGTCCTCTGATCAGTCACGATGAACAGATTTTCAAAGATAGATCAAGAAATAGTTTTCACAGCGAATAGCTTTCTAGTGACCCAAAAGGCCCAAAAAACACAACCCCGAACAAAAGTCATGGCTTTGCCCCAGAATGAATACCCAAGAGAACTTAGTTAAAAAGGGAACATCGTATGAACCAAGCTTTTGACAAGGAACTCGTCAGAAATAATAAGAAATAAAACAATACCCTGTACAAGCTAAAAGACAAACAAATAGACACGCAGGCACCAGACTAAGAAATAAACACACAACAGCACAACACACAAGATCAATAGCACTAATGATAGCGAACTTTGCGTTATCTCTTGCTATTACAATGATAATATCATTATGGAGTAAGACTACCAAGGTATTAAGGGCCGTTTACACTGGTAAACGGGAGGCAGAGTCCTTGTAGACCCTATTGTTCAAAGTTCAACCTGGCAGTTCAATCAATTGAGACTAAATACCACCTCCATACAGAAAAAGCCCACTCTGAGGCTTAGGTGTAGGGGCTAGACAGAATGATAATATCATTATGGAGTAAGACTACCAAGGTATTAAGGGTCGTTTACACTGGTAAACGGGAGGCAGAGTCCTTGTAGACCCTACTGTTCAAAGTTCAACCTGACAGTTCAATCAATTGAGACTAAATACCACCTCCAAACACAAAAAGCCCAATCTGAGGCTTAGGTGTAGGGGCTAAACATCCCTAAAGGATGGGTTAAGCTTCTACGAATCTACGAAATGCCACCTCAATGGGGACTAACCTGACAAGAAACGGTCTTGGCAACTATTCTAAAAAGAAGAAATATTGCCTACAAAAAAGAGCATTTAACACTTGAGAAAACAAGTATTGTTCACCAGCTTACCACTTTGTGAAAACTTCTGGAGACACAAGGTCTTTGGTGTTTGTTTCTCAGGAGCATCATTAATAAATAAATAAATGCAGTTTCTTTGTGTTACTATGTGTTACCAATATCTCAATAATCCTAAAATCCAATGTTTACCTACCATGCTGGCACCGGTCGCTATGCGCATTTATATGTCATAACTACTCATTTTCCTCACGAGGCTGAGTGGGCCCCGCAACAGCCAGTCACGGAATCAATCATTTGCATGATACAAATTTCTTGACCCCGCCGGGAATCGAACCCGGGTCTCCCGCGTGCAAGGCGAGATTTTGTTTCTCAGGAGCATCATTGCTAAGTTGCTTCTCATAATGATTAAGTTTTCCAATCCCTTGTTCAATTCAAAAATTGGAGGCAACTATTCTAAAAAGAAGAAATATTGCCTACAAAAAAGAGCATTTAACACTTGAGAAAACAAGTATTGTTCACCAGCTTACCACTTGTGAAAACTTCTGGACACACAAGGTCTTTGGTGTTTGTTTCTCAGGACTCTCAGGAGCATCATTGCTAAGTTGCTTCTCATAATGATTAAGTTTTCTAATCCCTTGTTCAATTCAAAAATTTGAAATGCAAGTGTGTACGATGCTTTCATATTGACGGATAGCGCGTTGGACAATAAATGCAAACGTAGCAAGGACATTTGAGTACCAATCCAACCAGTAACAGTATCTATGTTTTATTTATTACAATTCACAAAGATATTGGTATTATTTATCATCAAGGAAAACCTTTTTTAATGAGACTTGCATTTAAATTGCAATTAAAAGAAAATTAATGGCGTTTTCTGCTCGACTGCCTTTGAATTGTAAATCCTGAGTGGTCTATGACTACTAAGTGCCAACACGATAGCAGTCCAAGTTTACCTTTGATAACATTCTCACCCTTGAGAAAGGCGACAAAGTTATCACGAATCTTTATCTTCAACACATTGATTCTACCAGTCAAACAGCAACCAGTGAACAAGATAAATTCCTACCCAGTTTTAACACTATACCATATACCTACATGTACAATATTATTGTACATTTCCTTTCATTTACACTATTAATAATGCTTATCAAAACTTCCTCTACACCTATAATAATAGATAGGAGAGCCCAAATCCCGCCCAAGCCAACACGAATTGACACGGGCACATCACCAAAGGTCAAATCGTGTTTTTTCGAAAAGGTCATGACATGCAAACTTTGTGAACTTTCCATGTCAATCATATTAGATTGGCTGTGAAGTTTCTCAATGTTATTCCTTGTAATCATTGTCATAATGTTGTAATGGTGGTCTCTTGCAGTCCTGTCCTGTCCCGTTGGGTCTGGCAAGCGCCAAATGTGTTGTATTCGTTACTTTTGAAAACGTTCAAATTGGTTTGACCTTTGTTGAATTCCCAATTTTTCCAAATTTAATATCTACCATAGCTCACGTTTTTCAAATTTTCACAGATTCGGCAGAATTGTGAGGTGGTTGTAAAAATGGCGACGTGGAATAGAGTACCTTAGCAGTAAGATATTTCGTTCTAGATATAATCAGTGGATTTGACTGATTTTGAAGTGCATATTGCATTCTGTGGATCATTCCACAAAAAATGGCATATGTAAGTAGATGGGGGATTCATTATTCTGTGCACTGTACCCAAGTCTCTTTCTACTAAGTAGTAAGTGGTCTAGTAGAATGCAATGGATTCTAATCGCAGCCAATTCTCAATTCCCAATTTTTCCAAATTTAATATCTACCTTAGCTCACGTTTTTCAAATTTTCACAGATTCGGCAGCGTTTATCGAGCCACATACCTACTAATGTGCCCACCAGCAACCGAGCTTCTACTTCACACCCTGTATACACAAGCCTCTCCTTAGCATCACCCTGTATTTCTTTAACTATTTCTCTTTTCCATGCTGTTCCTTGGTCTAGAAAAAAATCGACAAGCTAACGATGGTTATTTATGAGCTTGATTCCCAATTCCTTCAGTAGACTGTAAACTAGACATGGACTTGAAGGAAACTTCTTTGCCAGAAATAGACTGTAATTATGATTCACAAACGTATACTAGAGCTCAGAATCTTACCAGAGATAGTGGAGACTCTAGTTTTCATACGGTGGGCTACACATAGTCAGTAGGTACTACTAATGGTTGAATTTATTATACATTAAGCTTGCATTAGTATTCCACATTAATTTATTCATTATCCTCTCTTTACATGAAAAAAGACTTCCGAACCGGGAGACGAATCAATATGAGGAAGGTAAGACCAGCTCTGACGGAAATCTACGCATAGGGGAGAACTTGACATAATGGGACTTTTTTTTAAAGAGGCTTGATAGAGGGAACTGTAACACCGGAATTCTTATCGTCCTGAAATTGCAAATAGAAAGAGGTCGGGATAGGAGAAATCCAGTCGTTCCGAAACCTCACTTATTCAGTTAAAGCTTGCCCCGGGTGGAAATTGAACCCACAATCAAAAGCTTACAGGGTAGGCTTTCTAGAAAATATTGTACATAATTGGTTGACTTTTTATTTCTCTTTTTATGAAAAAACATTACATACATTATAAACCATTATTTGAAAATTTTAATATTAATCGCACACTAATGACTTGGAAAAAGAAGAAAAAAAAATAGTTTACAAGTTTTTGGCAAACAAATAACTCAATTTTATTTAGATTTTCGAAAAACTCTGGAACAACATGTTGGCGCGTTTTTTTCCCCTTTATACATTTAAAATAGATGAAAAATTGGCAAAGAATGTATTTTCCACACTTGGCGAAATTTCTGTCATTTTGATTCCTCTGTATTTATTGCGAAGGCAGAGTCTAGCTTTGTGTCTAATGGAATGGTCCTTTTTACATTCAATAATCCAGCATATTGATTAATCAGTATTAAGTCAAAATCCTGATAACTGTTATACAAAGTGAAGGAACACCTATCTTCCTATTCCTAATTGTCCTTTCCATTCAATTCACATGGAGATTGATGTTAATAATGTTGTGAATGTGAATGGTGCGATATGAAAAGCCTTTAACCAAATTGGGAACTAATACACTTACGACTACCAAGATCTTGTCATAAATCCAATACGCGACCAACGTGTTGCATGACATTCTGCCAGCCACTTACCTGAAACAAATGGAATAAAATCAAAATTAACACACTTGATACAATCACAAAAAGTATCAATAAAATCAAATTGAGAGTTTGAAATCGATCTTATTTTAATTTTTAAACACAATCTGGATAAAATAAATCTCGAACTGAATTTAAATAACCTGCTCTTTTCTTTACAAAAAAAAACATGGAGATTGATGTTAATAATGTTGTGAATGTGAATGGTGCGATATGAAAAGCCTTTAACCAAATTGGGAACTAATACACTTACGATTACCAAGATCTTGTCATAAATCCAATACCCGACCAACGTGTTGCATGACATTTAACAAATGAAGAATGATGCCCAAGATCGAGAAAGCTGGAGAAGGTTCTGCTGAAACCTGTCATATGACAGATCTACTATTATATATCCCATTCAAGAGCGATTTTGGTCAAAGTCAAGATAAAACATTCGTCAAAAAATTAAAACACCACACAAGAGCTTACACAAACATCAACAAGGAATTATTCGCGATGACAAATCCATTATCCCAAACAACAAGGGTGACAGCGATATGGGCATCGTAATTCGAGTCTCTGGAGCTATTAACGAAAGAGAAAAAGAAAGGGTTGAACTGATAATTCCAGACAAGATAAACAAATAAGGAGGATGAGGTCAATCATAATGCGGGAAAACCGAGAAACGGGCATCGTAATTCGAGTCTCTGGAGCTATTAACGAAAGAGAAAAAGAAAGGGTTGAACTGATAATTCCAGACAAGATAAACAAATAATGTGGATGAAGTCAATCATAATGCGGGAAAACCGAGAAAATAATAGACGAATGTCTGACGATTTGTATCTATTTTGACAATGGGGGAGATATGAGAGTCTTTCAAGACGGCAATCCATGTCTGGACACATTTAACAATATCTAGAGGTATGATAGACAAGTTAAACATGTAGATAAGATAAAGGAACCAAACATTTGGAACAGTTTTCCATTGGATCGCTACAAAAACAAGGACAGTGTCAATGAAGTCATTAGCAAGTGACGAGACATGGCGTTGGATGAGATATGAGAGTCTTTCAAGACGGCAATCCATGTCTGGACATATTTAACAATAATCTAGAGGTATGATAGACAAGTTAAACATGTAGAATTGTAGATAAGATAAAGGAACCAAACATTTGGAACAGTTTTCCACTGGATCGCTACAAAAACAAGGACAGTGTCAATGAAGTCATTAGCAAGTGACGAGACATGGCGTTGGAATAGGGAATCACCTAAACCAATATGTCAGAATAGTCTGGATTCTAGTAGACTACTAGACAACCAATAACGTACGTCTACTCAACAGGAACAACCTACTTGATCAAGCTCGTAATATCTTCATAAATAAGAAAATCAATTAATTAATTTATCAAATACTGTGTCAATAAATTCCTCTGCGCAAAGCTAATCAATTAATTCGTAAATCAATTAACTCTCTGAGAGAGAACAATTAAAAATGAATAAATCTCCTTCGTCACGTGACCTGGCTGGTGAGCATATAAATTAAAACCTCTAACATGTCAAAAATCTCGAGAGCCAAGAGGTGCTCCAACTAACCCGTTGCGTGCGTTACGTACTGGTTTAACATAACCCGTTGATTATGTTAACCTTCCGTGTACACTGGACGACATACAGGGTTAACCCAAGATTCACTAATAGAACCACATTGGATCATGGAATGGAAAGCATAAAGGTAAAATGTAGCTTAGGTTCACCTAAATTGATAGAAGTGGTCGTTTGAAGACCAAATCAAGAGTCTGACGAATCCCAGACTACCACTACAACGTCTAAAACCAATCAAGATTCACTAATAGAACCACATTGGATCATGGAATGGAAAGCATAAAGGTAAAATGTAGCTTAGGTTCACCTAAATTGATAGAAGTTCAGTGGTCGTTTGAAGACCAAATCAAGAGTCTGACGAATCCCAGACTACCACTACACCGTCTAAAATCAAAGTTTCTCAAGGAAAAATAAAATACAAATGAAATTCCCAAGAAAATTTTGGAAATTGAGATCCAAGACAATCGTCTCTCGCAAAATTTCGTATACTGCAATCCATGGTTCGATTGGCAATCCAAGCCCCTGGAAACATACTCAAGGAAAAATAAAATACAAATGAAATTCCCAAGAAAATTTTGGAAATTGAGATCCAAGACAATCGTCTCTCGCAAAATTTCGTATTCTGCAATCCATGGTTCACAGGGTTAACCCAAGATTCACTAATAGAACCACATTGGATCATGGAATGGAAAGCATAAAGGTAAAATGTAGCTTAGGTTCACCTAAGTTGATAGAAGTTCAGTGGTCGTTCGAAGAACAAATCAAGAGTCTGACGAATCCCAGACTACCACTACACCATCTAAAACCAAAGTTTCTCAAGGAAAAATAAAATACAAATGAAATTCACAAGAAAATTTTGGAAATTGAGATCCATGACAATCATCTCTCGCAAAATTTCGTATTCTGCAATCCATGGTTTGATTGGCAATCCAAGCCCCTGGAAACATGATACCAATCTGGCCGAGTTGGCCTCCTGGAAATTAAAAATTTTAGTCACATAATTTATTGAATTTTAATTAACATCTGAGTTAGGAATCAAACGATCGAGCTACCGTGATGAGATGAAGGAGCAATATACATTACATTAAGGAGGGGCACGCCTCTTTTCATATTATAGAACAAAAAACTTTTCAGAGTACCTACTTTTTTTGATTAATATTTTTTTTAATAAACAGGAGAGTTTCATTAAATCTCCTTGCCCTGTCCGTACTATTAGGATATGTATACAGGGTGGTCGGTGTATTTGGTAGGAGAGGTGGCTTCAAATAGAATTATAAATTAATATTCCAAGTTCAAGCTGATACAATTTGACCAGACAAAGACGAGTTTACTCCTGTATGCTTGGAATGGAGGCACAAAATTGCACTAAAATCGGCAATCTGTTTGTTTAGCTGTAAGCACTAAATACCTAGGTGATTTCCTACAGAATTAATTATAGTATCCAAAGAGGTTCAAGATGACTAGAAGCAAATGCATTCTCGCATCCAAAAAATTATAACAGGGCGAAGAAACTACGAGCACAGCCAGAACACTAAGTAAAGACATCAGTGTCATATAACTTTATAGAGATGAATAGATGATCATGATCAGCGATTTAATTTATTGACTAACAAAACTCAACCTAAAGGGAACAATACGAAAACAATGGAACTGCAGCACCATGTCTCCGGTATCATAGGAAATGGAATACAAATCATTCATTGGTCTATTTACGAAACACAATGCTAATAGCAAACTTCAACACCCAATCAATATCCACGCGACACTGCATGGACCCTGTGATAAAACAACAGAAGGAGACATAGACTATACCTTGAGCTGAAATTTGGAAGGAATACTCCTAATATGTTTTAGGTGAACTACAAGAGAGGCATTTGCCGAAATTTAAACCGATCTCAAGTGATAATCACTTTTCCGTGGTGAAGCACGGGCAACCTGCTAGTTTACCTAGAAAATGACGTGTCTTGCACTGAAACTAACGATAAAGCTACCTATGCTCTCTTTTGGGGTAAACTCAGAGTGGGTAATACATGGGTACAATGTTGTTCAGAAACTCTGGTTTTATCAGAAGAAGACACAGACTAAGTTAGTAACAATGAGAGTGCATGCATGGAAACCACCATTATCTCGATATCATAACTTTTCACTTGAAATTCCGACTGCATCTGTTCTCCCAAGTAGACTAAGTAGGACACTACGAAATCAATTTGTGTAATGAAAAAGTTTTTGTTCCGGGTTGTGATAAGTATCATACTCGGGTTGTGTGTATATCTCCTCCGTCAGGCTCTGGCTTATTGAAACTTCACACGCTATGTGTGTTTTTACTCTCCGCAGTAATTTAATCAAGAGGAAAAACAGCTTAAACAAATTGAGTAGAAAATGATACGGGGCAAGTTCCGAGCAGAGGATTGCTGTCATAGTCAAGGTGATGGGGAGAAATTTGAGATCCTTGCGATACCCCACCTAATAGAATTAGACAAATCCGTCGAAACAACAACCGTACTTGTATTGATAAGATAGTTATTCCAGTTCATTACAACCAAAGTGTTTGTACTTGTAAACGAGTCTTGAACTTTGTCACTCAGGAATTATATATGAATCAGTAAAGTAATAGACATTATCAACACCAATATTGTTCCAATGTTCACCAATTGATCGAAGCATTGGTGTCTTCAAATTTCAATCAAGTCTTGAACTACGAGTATATGCTCAAATTAAGTCGTTTTGTATCAGATGGAGGAACAATAAGTCTGTTATAATGTTTCGTTTTCCAGATCTCAGGTGACCAAATATTATAAAAGAAACCAAGATGAACCATGGTCATGTCGGTGTCTTTGTCATTATCATCAGGTCATGCTCAGTTGATCCTTAGTTTCCGATTTGAAACAATAAAACACGGAACATTTCAATTATACATCCCAGTTTCCCAGTATTCATTGCGGTTGACAACTCTTGGAAGATTTAAAATGTTGAACAGAAAACGCTTGTGACAATCTTGATCACAAAAGAGAGATCCATTCACTCATTCACGCAGTGATCGCTCTATCTACAGAACTTCAACACCTATAAAGCTGAAATTAAAGAGAGATCCATTCACTCATTCACGCAGTGATCGCTCTATCTACAGAACTCCAACACCTATAAAGCTGAAATTTGGAAGGAATACTAGGTGAACTACAAGAGAGGCATTTGCCGAAATTTAAACCGATCTCAAGTGACGAATTAGAGAAAATTTGTCGCCTCTGTATTGTGGGTGTTAATATCATTATCCGAGTCAATGAGGTATACTATCTTCCAGGTGTGTCGTTCCTTCATTAGAATTGTTAAGACATTGCATTTGTATGTTCTTCTAAGAGAAAAACTCCAATATAAGTTGAGCAACTTAATTGAGCCAAGATAGAACCCTAATGAGAATGAGAATAGACAGATCCACCTGAAGAAGTTGATTACAAACATCATAGCTGTCTGGTAAATACAACTTGAACAACAGATTATCTGTCAACTTAAAGACATCAAGTTGAGCAACTTAATTGAGCCAAGATAGAACCCTAATGAGAATGAGAATAGACAGATCCACCTGAAGAAGTTGATTACAAACATCAATTCATAGCTGTCTGGTAAATACAACTTGAACAACAGATTATCTGTCAACTTAAAGACATTCGAGAGCCAAGAGGTGCTCCAACTAACCCGTTGCGTGCGTTACGTACTGGTTTAACATAACCCGTTGATTATGTTAACCTTCCGTGTACACTGGACAACATGAATTCCTTCATGTGTTTGTTCATTTCCATGCATTATTGACATTAATTTTCATTCCCAATCAAAACCTCTCGACAATAAATTCATTTCATTCATCAATAATTCCTACATTTTATAATATTAATATTGCCAGAGCTTTTTTTTTATTATTTATAGCGACCAATAAATTAAAGTTTGGTTTGTAAAGACTACCTAATGGCTAATGGAAAACATAATTTTATAAATATTATAGGAAACGTTTTTATTTTTTCTTCTTAATTCCTACATTTTATAATATTAATATTGCCAGAGCTTTTTTTTATTATTTATAGCGACCAATAAATTAAAGTTTGGTTTGTAAAGAATGGCTAATGGAAAACATAATTTTATAAATATTATAGGAAACGTTTTTATTTTTTCTTCTAAAAAAAGCAGCAAAAATAATAATAATGTCTTTATAATGATAAAGTCCTCAAGATTTATATCAAATGATAAAAACTTGATCTGTGTATTGGAGATTCGCTGAGGGGCCCTGTTTACAAATTGTCGCTGTCAGGTCCGAAGAAGAAGAGAACTGCTGCTGGTAACAAGTCAATGATGTTGGTATCCACAACGATAAAGATCAAGATGAGCGAATCAGCCAAAGAAATTACTATCAATTTGTGGATTTGTCACAAGATTTTCATATTTCACAATAGCTCTTTTTTTTTGATAGAGGGAACTGTAACGGCCAAGGTCTTATACCTAAATAATGAACAAACTGTTTGCTCAGCCAAAGAAATTACTATCAATTTGTGGATTTGTCACAAGATTTTCATATTTCACAATAGCTCTTTTTTTTGATAGAGGGAACTGTAACGGCCAAGGTCTTATACCTAAATAATTTGTGGAATATTTCGTTGTGTTTCTACCTTTCTACATTAATGTCCACAATTTCAGAACAAACTTGGAACCTCTCATGGAACAGGCCCCACTGTTTTGCTATTATATTGACTTGGACTTTTTTTCCCTTCATGAGATTCCTTCTCAATGTATTCATAACACACACGGTGAATGCAGGATGGAATTGTGACCGAAGACATAAATAAGACCATACCAGGATTCAGAGACCGAAACTACATGCAGTGGCGAACAACCGGGGCACAGGAATGGGAACATAGTGGATCGCCCCATGGTTTGAACTAGGATCGCGGTTAAATGAGGCACAAGCCTTTAGTTTGTTATAGAAGTTTTCAAGGAACATAGCATTAGGTACGTATCCAAAAATAAATGAAGAAGTCAATAAATATAGCTACGTACTGTTCATACTGGCACTTGCTAATGTCGGTAACTCGGTATTTTCCTTTTAATAAGTAAAAGAACTGGGTTGAACTAGGATCGCGGTTAAATGAGACACAAGCACAAGCCTTTAGTTTGTTGTAGAAGTTTTCAAGGAACATAGCATTAGGTGCGTATCCAAAAATAAATGAAGAAGTCAATAAATATAGCTATGTACTGTTCATACTGGCACTTGCTAATGTCGGTAACTCGGTATTTTCCTTTTAATAAGTAAAAGAATATAGCTTTATTTATTAATAAGTTCATGTTGATGTCGAGGTAAGACAGACAGCTTTCAGCAGAAAGGAATACTTAAAGAACCCCTGAAACCAATCCTGTCTCTCCGGGGCCCCAGTTATGGACAGACCGGTCCATCGCTCCAATAACGCATTTATAACAAGCGCTGAAAGGAATATCAATAATAATAAAAATTTCCGAGCGATTGTGTTTCATATACGATAAATAATTTATCAGAGATTTCTGCAGTTCTGTTGTCGTCAGAACCTCCACAACAATCCATAATCAAAGGAATACATTACAGAGAGCATAGGGGCTGGGGATATCGGAATCATTTGATGGTTCCTATAGAAGGAAACAAACAACCATATTGCGTATGATGGACATATTCAAGTCGGAAGTATACTGAAGCGAACTTCAAACAACCAGGATAATAATACTCGTAATATCTTCATGGACAATTCTGGAGATGAGAAAGATGAACTTGGACATGTCAGAAACAATAAAACACACAAAAATATTGGGAAATAAAAGTAATTGTGCCCGCTTCTAATGAAAATTAGATGGACACCATCCTATGAAACACTCAAGAGAAAACTGCACACAAAGCACATGCTATAAACTTTGAGGCTCTTAAAAGAAGGAAGTTGAAAATTATATCCTTAGAGAGGAGATAACGGGGAAGAACAAGAAGAGGAAGAAGAAAAGAAAACGATAAATCATATTATCCAAAGTATTTTGCAGCAATCAAGTAAATGTATATAAAAGACGAGATTGGATTAGGCGAGCGAATGGTAGGGTGAATACACTTACACGTAATCTATTTGCAGTTACAGACCACAGTGCTTGGCATCTCAAGTGAGGGGATGATCAAGCTACGTGATGAGAAATGACAAGTGCTCTCTCCTCGTACCTTGCCTCAACTTTACTCTCATTGAATAAAATATTAATATTGTTTCAATAGACCTGTCCATAACGCTTGATAACTTTCAAACAATCGAAGTTTTTTCCCCCAAACTAAAGTTCCCTTGTCTCCCATGCTGACATGACAGAGTAAATGAAAACATTGTGGCGTGGAAAATATCTCTGGGGCCGCAGGATCACGGCAAGGCCGAACAAATTCGAATCAACTATCTTAGTGACACAGTTCCAAACACTGACGTCGCAAGACCTAAAACATAGGGGAAGGAGAACCGGCACAGTAGAGTGCATGTCAACACAAGCTATACGGGAAAAACTTGAAAGGACTCTCTGAGAGAAATACCAAATGCGGATAAATCAATAGGTAGGTAAGGCATACCAAGTCATTCAAGGAGTTTTTTGCCCGATTATTGTTATGAGATTCCTTCTCAATGTATTCATAACACACACGGTGAATGCAGGATGGAATTGTGACCGAAGACATAAATAAGACCATACCAGGATCCAGAGACCAAAACTACATGCAGTGGCGAACAACCGGGGCACAGGAATGGGAACATAGTGGCTCGCCCCATGGTTTGAACTAGGATCGCGGTTAAATGAGACACAAGCACAAGCCTTTAGTTTGTTGTAGAAGTTTTCAAGGAACATAGCATTAGGTAGGTATGTATCCAAAAATAAAATGAAGAAGTCAATAAATATAGCTATGTACTGTTCATACTGGCACTTGCTAATGTCGGTAACTCGGTATTTTCTTTTTAATAAGTAAAAGAATAATTAATATATAGCTTTATTTATTAATAAGTTCATGTTGATGTCGAGGTAAGACAGACAGCTTTCAGCAGAAAGGAATACTTAAAGAACCCCTGAAACCAATCCTGTCTCTCCGGGGCCCCAGTTATGGACAGACCGGTCCATCGCTCCAATAACGCATTTATAACAAGCGCTGAAAGGAATATCAATAATAATAAAAATTTCCGAGCGATTGTGTTTCATATACGATAAATAATTTATCAGAGATTTCTGCAGTTCTGTTGTCGTCAGAACCTCCACAACAATCCATTTTTGGTAGTAGGGGGTCAAGGGGAGGTTTCTTCAGACCTAGGTTTTTGTCAGAGCTCATTCTCTCTTCTGCTTTCAGACTGGAAGGTCCTCTCTGCTCCCTCTCTACTCTCTGTGATATCTCCAAATATTTCAACATATTATTTCTTTTTTTTTTTCAACAAGAGTTTCCATTAGAGTATTTAATATGACCAAGGAGTTTTTCCTATGTAACTTTTCACGAGAAATCGATCGGTGTACATGTAAGGGTTCTAGGAATGATGGTTCACGAAATATGCGCTTGTAACAAGGCAACAACAATCCATAATCAAAGGAATACATTACAGAGAGCATAGGGGCTGGGGATATCGGAATCATTTGATGGTTCCTATAGAAGGAAACAAACAACCATATTGCGTATGATGGACATATTCAAGTCGGAAGTATACTGAAGCGAACTTTGAAACAAACAACCAGGATAATAATACTCGTAATATCTTCATGGGCAATTCTGGAGATGAGAAAGATGAACTTGGACATGTCAGAAACAATAAAACACACAAAAATATTGGGAAATAAAAGTAATTGTGCCCGCTTCTAATGAAAATTAGATGGACACCATCCTATGAAACACTCAAGAGAAAACTGCACACAAAGCACATGCTATAAACTTTGAGGCTCTTAAAAGAAGGAAGTTGAAAATTATATCCTTAGAGAGGAGATAACGGGGAAGAACAAGAAGAGGAAGAAGAAAAGAAAACGATAAATCATATTATCCAAAGTATTTTGCAGCAATCAAGTAAATGTATATAAAAGACGAGATTGGATTAGGCGAGCGAATGGTAGGGTGAATACACTTACACGTAATCTATTTGCAGTTACAGACCACAGTGCTTGGCATCTCAAGTGAGGGGATGATCAAGCTACGTGATGAGAAATGACAAGTGCTCTCTCCTCGTACCTTGCCTCAACTTTACTAAATGGGGGCATAAAAAGAAGGGAAACTGTTAAACTCTCACAAGAAAATCTAAAACATCAATTATTTGCGGTAAAAAAGAGCTGAAAAAAATCTGCATTTGCCTGAGATCGAACCCATAACTGCGAATATCGCGAACAAACCGCGGATACTTACCTTGCCTCAACTTTACTCTCATTGAATAAAATATTAATATTGTTTCAATAGACCTGTCCATAACGCTTGATAACTTTCAAACAATTGAAGTTTTTTCCCCCAAACTAAAGTTCCCTTGTCTCCCATGCTGACATGACAGAGTAAATGAAAACATTGTGGAGTGGAAAATATCTCTGGGGCCGCAGGATCACGGCAAGGCCGAACAAATTCAAATCAACTATCTTAGTGACACAGTTCCAAACACTGACGTCGCAAGACCTGAAACATAGGGGAAGGAGGAAGGGAACCGGCACAGTAGAGTGCATGTCAACACAAGCTATACGGGAAAAACTTGAAAGGACAATCTGGGGCCGCAGGATCACGGCAAGGCCGAACAAATTCAAATCAACTATCTTAGTGACACAGTTCCAAACACTGACGTCGCAAGACCTAAAACATAGGGGAAGGAGGAAGGGAACTGGCACAGTAGAGTGCATGTCAACACAAGCTATACGGGAAAAACTTGAAAGGACAAAAAAATCTTTTGATTCCCTTCATAAATAGAATAATAATCAGCGAATTCATACATGATGAAATAAACATAAAATTCATATAAAATATTCACCATTAGGTAGAGCTCGGAGCTGGAAATAGGAACAGAAATCACCATTATGTACAGAACGCTATAGGTAGGGAAATAGAAAAGCCTCATGTGGCGTGATTGCTTCTAAGCTCGCGGGGAATTGCGTGACGGAACCGTTTCTACCCGTCACAGTGGAAAATGACAGAACATTGAGAAATGAAAATGAAAATTTGTGTTTTCTGTTATCTCGTGAAAAGCGCACCCCGTGTTTTAAAATCAATAGACAGAAACCCCCCGAACTGTTCTTTCTTTCTTCTATGTCGTATTTCTTTCCAAGGAAGCTTTCCTATCCGAATAGCAATAGAGAGTCATTATTGCTTTGTTCTTTTAGGTGGTGTGTATCATCAAAGAATAAAGATAATAAATAGTGAACTGCATAGATATCTTGGTATTACCCGTGTTTTAGAAGATATTTTACAGATATTTTGGACATTTATGAGTGTGAATGCCAACAATTTCTTGGATCAAATGTGCAAACAACCTACAAGTTCCAAATTCTGACAACAATAGTTCCTCCATCTCCAATCGGAGCTGGTCTGTTTTTTAATTAAAAAAGAACTATGGACCCCGTCAATAGTTAGGCATTAGTACTTCAACATTAGTTAGAGCTGTTAAGAGGGATCCTTTCATTAAAGTAGGTACTTTTTGTACGAAGCTAAACAATCAAGTTTTGAATGAGAACAACTTTTTAACATATTACAACCTATGTTTTTAAAAAAGCTGAATAATAAATTTGAATGATACTGATTGAAGTTAGCTTTCAAGTTGACAAATTTGCAAAAGAAGTGATGATGTACATTGGTAAGTTGGTAAAACTGACGAGCTGGTTGACATTAGAAGAAATCATATGACTATTCATCTGAGCTCTGGGTTGATTGTAAAGAACCTTTCAGCCACTTGGTTCCAGGGGTTTGTAAAGTGGGACCGTGGGAGGGAGAATCAAACTAAGATTTCTGCGAAAGACGAGTGATTCCCAACCTCGGGGTTCATCACCTTTTAAAAGGATGATAAGATAATGAATACCTAATTTAAGTATTTAAAGGGTTTTTTTTACCCCATTTACTTTGATGGATCTGTGGCACTGGCAAATTGCCTTTATTGGAGACCTGTCACCGAATTTTCCTCATATGGCAATTGGTCCGAAAATTTCAGCGAACGCATAAGAAATTACCTTAGAATTCTCTGGATATTTCCCCTGATGCATAATATTTATCTAATCGTCACGGTTATGATTCGACGCTATATCGTCAATTTTCCCTTGTTAGGAGCAAAAATAACGCATCTCATCTCCCTTTTCTTATTTTTCTTCTAAAAATAATCTCACTAATCCTCTAGCACTCCCCCTCACACTTTTTTTTTTTTTTTTTTTTTTTTTTTTTCAAAATTGTCTGGACAATCTGAACAATATTTTTTTCTGCATAATATTATTATGAAGTAAAAAACCCGAGGTACATACCTTGTATGTTATTAGTTCGATATGTGGAAACATGTCTGCTACAAGATGTGGACGGGATGGGGGACTTGTGCATTAAATCTACTTTTCAACGCGCACGGTTGTCCGGCTTTTACCAGCGTCAGGTTGGTCTTTGGTTTAACTCAGCCGTTTTGAGATCCTATTCCAGTAGTGGTAAAGATTTACCTGAGCTGATCTTGAAGATCAATTTAAATTTGAAAATCAAAACGCTTCCTAAAAAAGGAAGACATCTAATAAGGAACATGTAAAGTAATTGACCCTAGTTTGTTGTACTGTGTTGGTAAGACATAAACAATAAAATAATATTAAAAAAAAGAAATCAATAAAAAGAAGTGAGAAAATGTTGGGAGTGAGTTTGAGAGAAGAAAAAAATGGACACATTTCTTAGCCCTGTAGAAAGAAGAAAGGCACTTTGGTCTAGCCACAACCACGTATAGCGTATAGAGAGATTATTTCAAATATCCCCAGGGTACGGTGGTAGTGTCTAGGCAATGACTTGCAACAATATGCTCTAGCTGCTCGAAACATAAATTACCAGCAATTATAAAACCATGTATATATTATAGCCATGTATATATATAGCGCCCTGTAGAAAGGAACATGTAAAGTAATTGACCCTAGTTTGTGGTACTGTTTTGGTAATACATAAACAATAAAATAGAACAATCCATAATCAAAGGAATACATTACAGAGAGCATAGGGGCTGGGGATATCGGAATCATTTGATGGTTCCTATAGAAGGAAACAACCATATTGCGTATGATGGACATATTCAAGTCGGAAGTATACTGAAGCGAACTTCAAACAACCAGGATAATAATACTCGTAATATCTTCATGGACAATTCTGGAGATGAGAAAGATGAACTTGGACATGTCAGAAACAATAAAACACACAAAAATATTGGGAAATAAAAGCAATTACACATTTCTTAGCCCTGTAGAAAGGAACATGTAAAGTAATTGACCCTAGTTTGTGGTACTGTTTTGGTAATACATAAACAATAAAATAATCAAAATATTAAAAAAGAAATCAAGAAGTGAGAAAATGTTAGGAGTGAGTTTGAGAGAAGAAAAAAATGGACACATTTCTTAGCCCTGTAGAAAGAAGAAAGGCACTTTGGTCTAGCCACAACCACGTATAGCGTATAGAGAGATTATTTCAAATATCCCCAGGGTACGGTGGTAGTGTCTAGGCAATGACTTGCAACAATATGCTCTAGCTGCTCGAAACATAAATTACCAGCAATTATAAAACCATGTATATATATAGCCATGTATATGTATAGCAATTATAAAACCATGTATAGAAGAAATCATATGACTATTCATCTGAGCTCTGGGTTGATTGTAAAGAACCTTTCAGCCACTTGGTTCCAGGGGTTTGTAAAGTGGGACCGTGGGAGGGAGAATCAAACTAAGATTTCTGCGAAAGACGAGTGATTCCCAACCTCGGGTTCATCACCTTTTAAAAGGATGATAAGATAATGAATACCTAATTCAAGTATTTAAAGGTTTTTTTTAATAATGTAGCAAACAATTTGCCTTTTATTTTTAACAATAAAGGGAGTTTTTTTTACTCCATTTACTTTGATGCATCTGTGGCACTGGCAAATTGGCTTTATTGGAGACCTGTCACCGAATTTTCCTCATAAAACGGCAATTGGTCCGAAAATTTCAGCGAACGCATAAGAAATTACCTTAGAATTCTCTGGATGTTTCCATTTTAACTTCCCCTGATGCATAATATGTATTTATCTAATCGTCACGGTTATGATTCGACGCTATATCGTCAATTTTCCCTTATTAGGAGCAAAAATAACGCATCTCATCTCCCTTTTCTTATTTTTCTTCTAAAAAATAATCTCACTAATCCTCTAGCACTCCCTGCACTCCCCCTCACACTCCTATCACTTCCCCACCCTCACACTCCTAGTGCTGTCTTCTCTCCCACACTCTCCTGACTGACCTCCCCCACCCCCCTTATTTCACAGTTCACACTCTTAATCCCAAATAAATTAACAATAAAGTTCCCCCGGCTTCAACACTTCCTGGTCGAAAAAATTCGGGAAGATGGATCCAATAAAGTGTGATTTTAAATGACATCTTCTATGACCTTATGAATAGGTGGATATTGAAGGAACATCCTGAATGAGAGGGGGACTTTGATAGTTCTTGGTTGTACTAAACGCAGTAAGGAGTATTGTTGAAAGCAAAAGTCCAAGAAACAGAGTAAAAGGAGTTGAGTTTGAGACATAAAATGGCATTTTCATAAGATTTGATATGATGTAGACTTTGTAGACAGTGAAACACAACTGACAACGCCACGATAAAAGAGACCTTTCTCTCCAATGTCAGGGAAATCAGAGTCCTACAACACAAACAAATGCTGTTCATAGTCCACATTCCCTCAAGAGACTCGAAACAATTTGAACCAATAGTGCAAGAGAAAATAGCATATTCACTTTATGATCTACACGCTTAGCAACACCACTACCAATGATTTCTCTGAGTTTAGTTTTTTAGCCATTTGAATGGTAAATGGTAGCTTTCAGTGCAACCTCTAAGTTTTGTAAGGCGGAGAATGACTTGTTTATTGTTAACTACTGTTCCCTGGTGCTAAGGAAACATACACTGATCTACTTCTGCAAATCTGCATTGTTGATAGAAGGGCGTTAGTGAGGCTTGCACAGTTTGTTTAATTGGCACCAGTACCTGGACTGCGTGTACGTTTCTCACTAATATTATCACTGGAATTATTAGTATTGTCATTGGTAGTATTGGTATTATCATTGGCAGCACTACTATTGTCATTGGCAGAAGTAGTATTGTTGGTATTGACAGTACCAGTATCATCATTGGCATAAGTAGTATGCGTCGAGGTACCCTCTATCAATTTTCACCATCACTTGTAAAACTAAGTGTACGCCAACACCTCATGTACAGGGTGACTTGAACAAAGTGTTCGACACGGTAGAAACTAGATGAGTGTTGAACAAGTAAAGATTCCCAGCTACACAGAATCTAGATTCAGTTACTTTAGGAATTGTTGGACTTTAGAAATTGTTCAAAAGGGAAATGGGAAAGCATCTTGAAAAAAAAAAATAGGAAAAAGTCAAGATGAAACCGAACAAGTAGAAAACCAAACAAGAATATCGACCACGATCCTGTAGAATTGCAGCAGTAACTAAATGGACAAGTTTAGGAATAGGCTAAACACTTGAAACATCAAAATCGGACTAACCCCAGGTATTTGAAAGATTTGATAGAGCAAGTGCAAGTGCTGAACGTAACCTTTAACGAGATAAACGAACCCAAGGTGACAAAGGAGCATCCTAGAAAAACAAAGCAAATGTGTAGAAATTGTCAAGAGATCTTAAATCCGCCTCTAAATAATATTATGGAGGACCCACACCTACCTATGACCAAACCTTGTGCCAAAACTGAACATTCGACACTGATCACAGAACCTGCAACTGATTTAGAACCCAAGTACCAATAACAATGAAGGCTAAATATTATTATGGAGGACCTACACCTAACCATAACCAAACCTTGTGCCAAAACTGAAGATTCGACACTGATAACAGAACCTGCAAGTGATTTAGAACCCAAGTACCAATAACAATGAAGGTACCAATACCAATACCAATAACAATGAACTTCTAATTGAACCAATCAGGCGGCCTAAATGAGGCAATCAAAGTACTCAGAGTTCTGGTAATGGTTGATACGTGGAGCAACTAAATACTTACCACCGCCGCGCCGTACACATGAAATGATTCAAGGGAACTTACCTAATGCATCTGAAACAGAAAAAGGAGAAGTCATAGGTTAAATAAAGTATGTAAAGAGATAAACGAGACAAGTATATTACTAATACTAATGTTTACAATGGTGACAGAGATCAAACATGAATAAATATCAAGAAGTATCAAAAATATTACTTCCTTGTGGATACAGCTATGGAACTGGTTTAGTGCTAGCCAAAAATTGGCAAGGTTTAATAAATTCTGGAGGAACCTTAGCCTGTTATATTGAAAAGATCCCTCCGATACCTACAGATTTAAATAAAACAATAAGTTCTCTTTGCAATGCCAGCAGAAAAACAAAGAAAGCACAATTCCTTCATGCTAGTATTTCGTGAAGGCACAAGTGAAACATCCTTCTTATTCAGTGATTCACCGGGAGCTGGTGTTTTCAACGTGCTATCACCGCTGCGCTGGCTAAAGGAAAATCCACAGAATGAAAACACTATTGAAAACACACTATTGGAACCGCTGGTTGAAGATAATAGATTGGAAACTCTCCGCCACCACCTATTCAATAACCCGTAGAGCACATGAGGTACGCGTGGGACATGGAAACACCTGGACAATAATAATAACATATTGTGATCGCTGGCTAAAGGAAAATCCACAGAATGAAAACACTATTGAAAACACACTATTGGAACCGCTGGTTGAAGATAATAGATTGGAAACTCCGCCACCACCTATTCAATAACCCGTAGAGCACATGAGGTACGCGTGGGACATGGAAACACCTGGACAGTAATAATAACATATTGGGAAGTGTGAACAATGCAATACATGCAAAGAGCGAAGGAAATTTTAGCTGTGTCACACGTTACAAGCGCTAAAGTTTTGAGTATTTTCCATGGATTACATAGTATGGAGGATACGATGGACAGAAGGAAATTTTAGCTGTGTCACACGTTACAAGCGCTAAAGTTTTGAGTATTTTCCATGGATTACATAGTATGGAGGATACGATGGACGATTTCAGTTCTATAAATGACAATGTACTTCAAAAACTCATGAGATTCACTGAGAGAGTGACCAAAAAAGAGAAAGAAGAGCTTTCAATTTGGAGCTTACGGGTCTCACAGTGTACCAACAAATCTCACAAAACCACAAGGAATAGTCCGTATTGTGTATCAGCCTATAGAAAGGGCTAAAGAGTCCCGAAGTTACCGGAGTACACGACCCAAGTCGATACTCGATATATCGAAGTTTAAAAACATCGATGTATCGAACATCGATGTTTTCGTCTCGATGTCCCAACCCTAACTTGAAGAACATCATTAAAATAAATATTTCGGGTCCATTAGAACGCTCGAACAAAATGAAAAGGTGGATAAATACATTATCTCGCAATAGAAGAGATGAACTTCTCAAAGAGCAAAATAGAGAAAGACCACTTTAAGCACGATGCTCTTAAGATTCCTCAAGTGCTCTTTCAGCTCTCAATAGTCTCAATTAGAGATGCGAAATCCCAGTCCCAAGGTTGATTTAATTCATTACAATCAAGTCCGCCCTGGGAGTTGAATCTTTTAATTCAGTCCCAGTCTTTCCAGTCCCTGTGTAAAATCTCAACAAACCCAGTAGGTAGGTACATGGTACATGCTTGGGATTGTACACAGGGAGACAGGGACCAAAAAAAAAAAAAAAAAAAACTAAAACTAGTCGCATGAACTTTCAGTATTTTGAACATTTCTATGAAGGAAGGCAGCCTTAAATCCCTCGCCCACTGATCCTCTTGATATGTAAGTAAAAGTAATTTTATATTTTTTACAGGGAAAAAACTAAATATTTTTTTATTTCTTATTTATTATAAGTCAGCATAAATATTAGAAACGAAACGGAGAGAAAGAACGAGAGAAGAAAATCGGCTTAAAGAAGCAAGAAGAGGAGAAGAAGGAGAAGGAGCATGTATGTATGGAATGTAATCCAGGGCTGATAGCGGCAGTCACAGCTAAGCAGCTTTTTGTCTGATTTATGTGGGGATTTTCTATTGGAAAGAATTTTCTACTTTATACTTTGGGCGAAATAATTCTGATTGCACATAAACAAGGGATTTGCTTCAATTTTTTTCCTCCATCTTCTACGTACGTTGGATATTTCGTTTCTCTCGTTGTTTCCTTTTTCTCAATTATCATTCTTCTCAATAGCATTATTGTTATTTTTTCTCCTCGTCGCTTTTTCATATTCCATTCTGCCATTATTAGTATGCTCAACTAGAGTATTATTCAACAATGCCAATGTATCATGAGCTTTAGCTTTGCATGCACTAGTCTGGCATGTGCATTATTGGAATTATTAAGAACAGATTCAAAGGTTCAACAGACCAGGCATAAGTAGGTAGTCAAAATGTTAAATTTATCTCATCCCTCATAATCCATAATAAACTAAATGATCTAGCTATTCATAATTAGCTGACATATGCTCAACTAGAGCATTATTCAACAATGCCAATGTATCATGAGCTTTAGCTTTGCATGCACTAGTCTGGCATGTGCATTATTGGAACAGATTTAAAGGTTCAACAGACCAGGCATAAGTAGGTAGTCAAAATGTTAAATTTATCTGATCCCTCATAATCCATAATAAACTAAATGATCTAGCTATTCATAATTAGCTGACGAATCTTCTTAGAAAACACAGAATAATATTTTGAACTGCGATTTAGTAGGGCTTAGAATAGAAATGTTGGACATCACTCCATTACCATCTATGCTCAACTAGAGCATTATTCAACAATGCCAATGTATCATGAGCTTTAGCTTTGCATGCACTAGTCTGGCATGTGCATTATTGGAATTAGTAAGAACAGATTCAAAGGTTCAACAGACCAGGCATAAGTAGGTAGTCAAAATGTTAAATTTATCTGATCCCTTATAATCCATAATAAACTAAATGATCTAGCTATTCATAATTAGCTGACAAAAAAGATCAATGTAAAAAAAAGTGGTATAAAAAACTGATCCGGCTGTCAACAGTGTGAACATCAAAAACAATATTAAACACATCTCCAGCATTCTACTCGACATTCTCCAAATTCTTCACAGCAGAATTATACAATGTTGCCAACATAGTTTACGAGCGGCAGCGCATTCCAGAAGTATTATTATTTCTTAACAAAAGTATCTAATAGCTTTATAGCCTTCCTACAACACACGAAAAATATTAAAATGAAATAGGCAATTAGAAGAAGTATAGGAAGATGCTCGGGGCAAGAAAAAGACCTCGGTCAACATCAACACAAAAGGAACAGTGGACTCTGTTCTCCAGATTCAAGAAATACCAAAGAATCATGAGATAAAGAATAGAAGAAATGATTGCTGGATGGTAAAAATTAGACAAGATACGATTCTCAATCCAAGATAACAAACCCATACAGGTTATACAATGTTGCCAACATAGTTTACGAGCGGCAGCGCATTCCAGAAGTATTATTATTTCTTAACAAAAGTATCTAATAGCTTTATACTCTTTATAGCCTTCCTACAACACACGAAATATATTAAAATGAAATAGGCAATTAGAAGAAGGATAGGAAGATGCTCGGGGCAAGAAAAAGACCTCGGTCAACATCAACACAAAAAATGTACACAAGCAAATAAGAGATGATGAACTTGCAAAGGACTTTCCCAACACACACAAACGCAGAAGCCTACAAGAGGTCGATAAAACTGTACAATTTCCCTCGGCCAATCACCTGTGTGGGGAAGTACATCACTGAAAGATGAGCAGTTTTTAATGCTTTTTTATATTTGCAGGTGAATCCTTTAAAAATCCTTCAGACCTCGTTATGGGTTATGGGACTACACAATGTGCAAGATATGCAATCTATTGCTTCTCTCGTCTCTGCTTCTGCTTGTTCTTGCTTTTTGCTTATATTTGATATTTTCCTTCAGAAAGAAACATCCCTACTCCTTCTGTCTATTCTTGTGTCAGAGAATCAAAATTTCATGATGCAATCTATTGCTTCTCTCGTCTCTGCTTCTGCTTGTTCTTGCTTTTTGCTTATATTTGATATTTTCCTTCAGAAAGAAACATCCCCACTCCTTCTGTCTATTCTTGTGTCAGAGAATCAAAATTTCATACGAAGGCAAACGAGAGGAGTGAGATTGGGGATGAGAGCGACTGGAAAGCAAAATTGAGTTTCTGCTGGTGGATATATCGATTGACTTGACAATTTTCTTTTTCCACTGACACATACGTTGGGTATACTGGAAACAAAGATACTGCTTTGGTAATATATTATAAACTTATAAAGAATATGCTACAAATTTCTTGCATAACATAAGATATAGGGCTGACAAATAAACCAAGAGTTTAAACAAAGATACTGCTTTGGTAATATATTATAAACTTATAAAGAATATGCTACAAATTTCTTGCATAAAATAAGATATAGGGCTGACATATAAACCAAGAGTTTTTTTCACTTTGTCTTCAAATGAAAATTATAATGGTAGGTAATAGGTACTCAAAACGTCTAGTCCGTGTGTTTTGAACAAACAGCAGCCTGTCCTAAATAAAACAAAGATACTGCTTTGGTAATATATTATAAACTTATAAAGAATATGCTACAAATTTCTTGCATAAAATAAGATATAGGGCTGACAAATAAATCAAGAGTTTTCACTTTGTCTTCAAATGAAAATTATTTATAATGGTAATACCCAAAACGTCTAGTCCGTGTGTTTTGAACAAACACCAGCCTGTCCGAAATCACTGGAGCACACCATGAAACAACAAACAATTAAAAGTGCATTTTGAAGAACCAATTCCACTCGGACGTATAAATCAAACAAAACGAAATCAAAAAGCAAATAAAAACAGAAAGAGGAAGGTGTAAAAGTCGTAAAATTCGAGAAAAACAATCATTAAAGTAATTTTATAGACCCTTTTTATTGATGATAAAAGGCTTAAATACGGGAGTAGTCCCTAATAGAAAGGATGCAGGGACAGGGCCTAGGAACAATGAGAAGATTGTACCGGGATTTCATCGACAACTACTTTAATGAAATGGGCTGGATTTTGTCAGTCAAAGTTGTCCATTCTTCAAATTTCTCGATGGCTAATCTAGTCTTTGGACTTTGTCCAGTTATATTCTAGTATTCTATTCTAAGAGGACTCCGGGAGTAGTCCCTAATAGAAAGGATGCAGGGACAGGGCCTAGGAACAATGAGAAGATTGTACCGGGATTTCATCGACAACTACTTGATTGAAATGGGCTGGATTTTGACAGTCAAAGTTGTCCATTCTTCAAATTTCTCGATGGCTGATCTAATCTTTCGACTTTGTCCAGTTATATTCTAGTATTCTATTCTAAGAGTACTTACTTCAACACTTTCCATTTTGGGAGTTGAAATTTGATCTTTGACTGTGGAACAATATCAAAAACCCTCGGATTACGATCTCTTTTATCATATCACCGGTAATAGTCTCATCACTCTCGTCAGTCCAGCATGTTTATAAGAAAGCTCACATTTACAACCCTGAAGGTCGCCGTGCCTGGTGGCAACATCAAGCTAATGAAATAAAATTCCCAACTCCCAGCAGTGAGAAGACTGGCAGAGTGGGGGTGGCAATTATGCAAATGTTTGATACATTGTGACATGGGGAGACTGGGACACATTTTCCACCCCATTGCAATCCAATGCGATTATCACATTTTTTCCTTTTTACATTCGTGTTGCCGCTGCTTTCTTCTCGAATTTGTCCAACCATAATAATCCTAATAAACTCTCCTCCCCGGTTGACTTTTTAAATCAGGACGTGTAGGGATATCTGGTCTGATAATGATAAGATTTGCATAATAACTCATTGACAGGAGATCAAGGGATGTTGTGCGTGAGGAATGAGGCCTCAAAGTTCTTTTCCTGTCCAGGATGACTGGATTGTTCTGATTGCAAGGCAGTGCACCAGGAAAAGTTCAGTACATATTTTTGCGTGATTAATATAGTAGCTTTGTAGTGATAATTGCTTTTACTGAATAAAATACTGCCGGTGTCTAACCGCAGCGTAGGTTGATAAAAAGTTCGCTGTTCATTTTGAGAGAATATCCCAGGCCACATGGACGACATAACTCATTTTGTTTTATTGACAAAACACAGCGAACACACAAAATAATCAGTGGTACATTTCGTACGCCGCGCTACCGTACGTACGATAAATATCCATTAAAACGAATTCCGTGTGATGGAGTTTTGAATAATTGAAATTCTCTGGTAGCGCTCGCAGTTCCCTCACATCACCTGCTCCCAAGTACCTTTTCCATTCCTGACTACCTTCTCCATTACCACTCCCTAACTTCCCATTCCTGTATACAAACTCATTCGATACTAATACGGGAATTTTAGCACAAGTTGGGTACTTATAGGGTGAACTAGAATTGTGAGTGGTTCCGCCAAAGCGGCTAATAAAAATGCCGAAAATTGCACGACTTATGTGGGCCAAAAGTGGTTTCTAGTCTGGCAAAAGCCACTATAAAATTCCATACTAATATTTGACGTCAAAAATTTGGAACTTATATTCAAATTCAAAAGAAAAGTCCCGTGCCTACTACTTATAACAGTTGGGGATTCCAATGTTCATTGTTAACGCACAATAGAAAATCCTGTATCCATATGGTCCCAGATATTGATTCCTCTCTACCTTCGCAGAACAATTTGGAACATAAATCAAAGTTATGGTTTGATGAGAGAACGCCCAAGATAGGGTAGGGGGTATTAATGAGGCCCAAACATGACATGTGTTTGGAAATACTAATTGAATTATTGTTGAGTAATTTCCAGGGTACTTTTCCCTCGCCCCGAAATATTGACTAACTGAATTATAATAGCACGGAATGTGGTAATATTCAATCTATAAATATATCCTCAATATAAACACTGAAATTTTATTACTGATCGGGTAGTACCTGGAAATTTAGACCACTCCAAAGATCCTTATTGGCTACTTTTAAAGACGCTACACGGAGTTTGTCACCCAAGCACATTTATGATTTCCGAAAACTAATCCGATTTTATTGTACAACGTCATATTACTTTCATTTAATTATTCATTCCTTTTTCATTGATGAAGGACCCCAAAAATATAAAGATTTTATTCGAGTACCAATGTTTTACGAGGACTAATAAGCTGGTAGGTTTGAATTTTTGGTACACTTTATGTTCGAATTTGATGGCAAAATAATCAAAATGAAAAATCCGAAAAATAAATTCTGGTGTCCGAACAGTATAATAAAAGCAAAACATTGGAGAGCTTGTGACAACGCGAGACAGCAAGATTCTTCATCCAAATTCATTTAAATTTAAGTTCAACATAGGTACATGTTATCTAATCACAATATTTAGGGAAAAAAATAATCAAAATGAAAAATCCGAAAAATAAATTCTGGTGTCCGAACAGTATAATAAAAGCAAAACATTGGAGAGCTTGTGACAACGCAAGACAGCAAGATTCTTCATCCAAATTCATTTAAATTTAAATTCAACATAGATACATGTTATCTAATCACAATATTTAGGGAAAAAAAGAAATTTGCAACTTTCCCGCAAGTATGAAAATTATTTCACAACTTGATCCTCACACTACAACCGCCTACACTTCTGCATGTAGGAGATTTAAACTAGATAATCCCCAAATATGGCGGCGGTCAATCCAGTCTCTGTATGGATCTCGTTTTCCATAAATAAAAAACCAAGAAGTTAATCTTATCACTCTCCGAAGATAGAGACACTCTCGCTATGTGAAACGTAAGTCTATGTGAGAGTAGGAGGGATCAATGTAATATTGTCATATTATATGGCCGGTCATCCAATGCACGCTCTATAAGAGCTGTGATAAATGGAAAAGTGCATTAAGAAGTACCTATTGATATTGATTTGAAATAAATTATGATAAGGTTGAAATAGAAAAGAGAAGGATATTTTATCAAAACCTGAGCACTGAGCATAGCATGTTCAATGTAATATTGTCATATTATATGGCCGGTCATCCAATGCACGCTCTATAAGAGCTGTGATAAATGGAAAAGTGCATTAAGAAGTATTGATATTGATTTGAAATAAATTATGATAAGGTTGGAATAGAAAAGAGAAGGATATTTTATCAAAACCTGAGCACTGAGCATAGCATGTAAGATCTACAGGGTTTAAAATAATAGAATACGGCAAGGATGAGACTAAAAAGTCCTTGTACACCGAAAGAACTTCTCGTCAGTGTATGAAGGATGTTATAATATCAATCATAATTAATAGAATACGGCAAGGATGAGACTAAAAAGTCCTTGTACACCGAAAGAACTTCTCGTCAGTGTATGAAGGATGTTATAATATCAATTATATGAGTCAAGCACTTCATAACTTGAGAGTGAGGCCAAAGTCTCCAAAGACCGAAACAGAATTTAGTTCCTTTTTAGGTAAGTCAATTGATTAAGATTATTTTATTATTAGTGATTCCGCTCAATATTAGAGTGTTACCAGACAAGAAAATGAGGCATGCTAGCAAAATAGGGGAAATACTAAACTTCAATAATGATGATATTGACATGGCAAACACATAGAAAGACCTATTCAGAACAGATTTAACTGAATTGCACGGGACAAGAAGTCAAGATGGGCATGCTAGCGAAATAGGGGAAATACTAAACTTCAATAATGATGATGATATTGACATGGCAAACATAAGAAAGACCTATTCAGAACAAATTTAACTGAATTGCACGGGACAAGAAGTCAAGATGAAACCGACCAAGTAGAAAACCAAACAAGAATATCGACCACGATCCTGTAGAATTGCAGCAGTAACTAAATGGACAAGTGATGTTCCATGTTCCGATGTTGGTTTCCTATAATGTATGTTTGTTCTGGTGATAGTAGAGCCGAATGCTAATAGCAAAGTCACACGTTTAGGTTGACTGATAGCAAATGAGTCTGGTTGCATAATGTATTCACTGTCCCGCGTCGAGGTACCCTCTATCAATTTTCACCATCACTTGTAAAACTAAGTGTACGCCAACACCTCATGTACAGGGTGACTTGAACAAAGCGTTCGACACGGTAGAAACTAGATGAGTGTTGAACAAGTAAAGATCCCAAGCTACACAGAATCTAGATTCAGTTACTTTAGGAATTGTAGGACTTTAGAAATTGTTGAAAAGGGAAATGGGAAAGTATCTTGAAAAAAAATAGGAAAGTCGAAATCATCAGGAATTCTACCATGTACCTTGCATTCGCACAAACTCTCAAGCATCTTGAAAGAAACAAGAATAGAGGGATAACATTCAAATGTAAAGAAATAGAACTGCTATTAAATTCAGGGTTGGTCAATACGCAAATTAGATAGCACCGTTTGATTGATTCGGTTTCTCTTTTGACAAGAACAAGAGAAAGTCGAAATCATCAGGAATTCTACCATGTACCTTGCATTCGCACAAACTCTCAAGCATCTTGAAAGAAACAAGAATAGAGGGATATCATTCAAATGTAAAGAAATAGAACTGCTATTAAATTCAGGGTTGGTCAATACGCAAATTAGATTGCACCGTTTGATTGATTCGGTTTCTCTTTTGACAAGAACAAGAACTGAAGCTTTTTTTACCTTTCTTGAAAACAATTTCGTTTGATTATTTCCCCTTTGAAGTTTTGTTTCGCCGCAGGTACTGACCCTGGACGATTCTCCCTCTCCCTGGGGACTGGGCTGCCGCATTCCCTATCTCTCCCGGTCATAATTTCCCTAACCCGTCACGCTACGGGCGTTGGGAATCCCTACCTCCCTGGCGGGGACTCTAATCTCATTTCCAATGCTAGGGATCAAGCTTCCGTATTCTGGAAGCATCTTCTTTCCCAACGGTCAGGAAGGGGGTCTACAAAAAGGAATGGGTATGCAGAGCAATCATCAAGTCTCCATATTCCAGAGGCATCTTCTTTATTCTTCTTTTACGCCCTTTTCCCGCTCAAGTAGAGTCGAAGCGACGTTTTTCGTAAGTCCCTTCCAACTCGGTTTTGTACCTCTGCTTCAGTCACTACCATCTTTCGTATATCCTCTATTACACAATTTCTCCACGTCTTTTTTGGCTCTCTTCTCTAGCATGTCCTTTGATATACAATTTCCCGATGTCTTTTTTGGTCTTCCCACTGCTCCTTTCCAAATGGCCAGGGAAAGGATTACGCCTTTTTCCCGCTCAAGTAGAGTCGAAGCGACGTTTTTCGTAAGTCCCTTCCAACTCGGTTTTGTACCTCTGCTTCAGTCACTCCCATCTTTCGTATATCCTCTATTACACAATTTCTCCACGTCTTTTTTGGCTCTCTTCTCTAGCATGTCCTTTGACATACAATTTCCCGACGTCTTTTTTGGTCTTCCCACTGCTCCTTTCCAAATGGCCAGGGAAAGGGTTTCATAAAAGGAATATGGTAGAAATGATCCTTTCCGTATTCCAAAAGCATACCGTTCAACGGTTGGGAAAGGGTTCAGGGTTCTAAGAAGATTCTTGCTGACCTCTGAATATCTGAAACGATAAAGTAGATTTTCCGAATATTTTATTTCGGTTTCTGCTTACATTTTTAAATTTAAATTCCCCACGTTTGCTTTTGGGGAAGATTGAAGGAAGAAGAGTGGTAGATACGTTATGCTTGGAGAAGCATACCCCACATATTATATCAGTCGGACCTTGGACTCTTGGAGATGGACCAGGTAACTTTTTAGGGGATATAAATTTTTTGAAACAATATTCCCCACGTTTGCTTTTGGGGAAGATTGAAGGAAGAAGAGTGGTAGATACGTTATGCTTGGAGAAGCATACCCCACATATTATATCATTCGGACCTTGGAGATGGACCAGGTAACTTTTTAGGGGGTAGGTATAAATTTTTTGAAACAATGTTTATTTTTACGGATTTTCCCCCTTTTTGTCACTTTTCGAAGGTAAGAAAATTTCATTCTTAAAATGACCTCATATAAGCATTGTGAGCCTCTTTTATCGAAAAATTATCAGACTTATACGCCACCTTAAACGGCAAAGTTTTGAAGATCAGCAAAAAATTAGTTCCAGTTTTGCCCTATGCTATGGCTGGATGCTGTCACTGGTCAGCCACCCACTTGTATTAATAAAGGTGTTTCATGGTACTGTTTGTGATTGTGTTAATGGAGATGTGTGATTATTGAAACAGGTGGTGTTCACACTCCTATGCGTCACTGTGTCTGATGAGGCACATGTCCTCGGAGTACGATGGAGTGACCGCTTATTTAAATATCACCCATGTTCTACTGTCATTTTAATTTGAGGAAAAAACTGCCAAAATTTTCTGTCATCATTTCCACTGTTTCCTCAGGTGGTGTTCACACTCCTATGCGTCACTGTGTCTGATGAGGCACATGTCCTCGGAGTACGATGGAGTGACCGCTTATTTAAATATCGCCCATGTTCTACCGTCATTTCAATTTGAGGAAAAAACTGCCAAAATTTTGTCATCATTTCCACTGTTTCCTTTGACAACCCAATCTTTGGACAGTCCGTCAATAAATTTTATTCATTGTTTCTCTCGGGAAATACCTACTGTACAATTCATGAAGACATGATAGTTCTCAAGTTGTCGGTACAATCTCAAAGAGCAAAATAGAGAAAGACCACTTTAAGCACGATGCTCTTAAGATTCCTCAAGTGCTCTTTCAGCTCTCAATAGTCTCAATCCTTGTAAAGGACATCAAAGCGATCAACGATCAATACAACACAAAACGTTTTACGGACAGTTTCCTTGCTGAATTAGATCAAGAATTCACGAGGATATGATCAAGTAATTATCCAAGCTAATAATTCATTATATGATTCCTCTGTCAAACTGGTTTATGGAACAAGTAGAGGCTTCAAATGACGACGGACGGACGTTGGGAATAAAAAAATCATATGAAACAACAGACTATGGAAGCATAGAGGGGATTGAGAGAGTCATTAGGAGAAATAATAGATAGACGTGCATTACATAAACACGAGGTACAGCAGGTATGAGTACCAGATAGTTCGGGCAACCAAAACCAAGTAGTTTTTTGATTCTCTACCCATAACTTTGGTTGAGCGACTTGGAAAATGATGTACAGAATCTTCTTAGAAAACACAGAATAATATTTTGAACTGCGATTTAGTAGGGCTTAGAATAGAAATGTTGGACATCACTCCATTACCATCTGGTCTCACTGAAGAGCCTTATAGGTAGAAACATACATATTTATTCTGATATCATCATCACAGACAGCTGGAATGACGAGATTCAAATGGAATCTAACGATATTTTCCATTGGAAAAGGTAAATTTTTCCCTTTTTCATTTTCACATTTCAAGGAAAGAAATGGGACAATGAAGACAAATGGTGCGACTTTTTCACTTTACTATTACTGTTGCAGGCGAACAATAGTGCCAATGGAGCCTGGTAGAGGGGGTAAACCCATGTGAGATCAGTGAAGTACCAGAGGTAATTTTTTGGGAAATCGTTCAAAAGAATGTGTATAGATTGGGATATTTTTTACTGTCTTATTCGTCTTTCAATCATCAGGGCCAAAATGTAGGCAACGATTTTTAGATAGATGATAAAATTCCCAACACACACAAACGCAGAAGCCTACAAGAGGTCGATAAAACTGTACAATTTCCCTCGGCCAATCACCTGTGTGGGGAAGTACACCACTGAAAGATGAGCAGTTTTTAATGCTTTTTTATATTTGCAGGTGAATCCTTTAAAAAATCCTTCAGACCTCGTTATGGGTTATGGGACTACACAATGTGCAAGATTTTTTATGACGAAGCTCATTTGTATATTGTTATGTTTCTGGTCTGTTTTTTAATTAAAAAAGAACTATCGACCCCGTCAATAGTTAGGCATTAGTACTTCAACATTAGTTAGAGCTGTTAAGAGGTACTTTTTGTACGAAGTAGGTACTTTTTGTACGAAGCTAAACAATACTGAGTTTTGAATGAGAACAATTTTTTAACATATTACAACCTATGTTTAAAAAGCTGAATAATAAATTTGAATGATACTGATTGAAGTTAGCTTTCAAGTTGACAAATTGGCAAAAGAAGTGATGATGTACATTGGTAAGTTGGTAAAACTGACGAGCTGGTTGACAAAAGCTTCAAGTTATCACTAGACAAGTTTTTAAAGACCCTTACTTTTTTATTGGTATTTAATAACTCCATAAGGTTGATCTCTATTGTTTGATACATTCCATCTCGTCATATTCCAGCATGTCAACAGTGTTAAGAAAATCAATTAAAGCACCACGCACTCATTTTGAATCCGATAATGTGCCTGTCCTACGAGCAGGATTAAGAGTGGATTTTGAATTAACACGTCCACAATCTAATCCACAATAAAACACATAAATAACTTTGATCCAGTCAGCATGCGGCGGTCAATCCAGTCTCTGTATGGATCTCGTTTTCCATAAATAAAAAACCAAGAAGTTAATCTTATCACTCTCCGAAGATAGAGAGACACTCTCGCTATGTGAAACGTAAGTCCATGTGAGAGTAGGAGGGATCAATGTAATATTGTCATATTATATGGCCGGTCATCCAATGCACGCTCTATAAGAGCTGTGATAAATGGAAAAGTGCATTAAGAAGTACCTATTGATATTGATTTGAAATAAATTATGATAAGGTTGAAATAGAAAAGAGAAGGATATTTTATCAAAACCTGAGCACTGAGCATAGCATGCAAGATCTACAGGGTTTGAAATAATAGAATACGGCAAGGATGAGACTAAAAAGTCCTTGTACACCGAAAGAACTTCTCGTCAGTGTATGAAGGATGTTATAATATCAATCATATGAGTCAAGCACTTCATAACTTGAGAATGAGGCCAAAGTCTCCAAAGACCGAAACAGAATTTAGTTCCTTTTTAGGTAAGTCAATTGATTAAGATTATTTTATTATTAGTGATTCCGCTCAATATCAGAGTGTTACCAGACAAGAAAATGAGGCATGCTAGCGAAATAGGGGAAATACTAAACTTCAATAATGATGATGATATTGACATGGCAAACATAGAGACATAAAATGGCATTTTCATTAGATTTGATATGATGTAGACTTTGTAGACAGTGAAACACAACTGACAACGCCACGATAAAAGAGGCATTTCTCTCCAATGTCAGGGAAATCAGAGTCCTACAACACAAACAAATGCTGTCCATAGTCCACATTCCCTTAAGAGACTCGAAAACAATATTTAAAAGAACTATTTCAGCATCAACTAGAACAAAATATTCGACAGAAACACACAAAAGCATGAAACCCATTTGAGAAGTCACACATTCTCAATAACTGAAACACAACTGACAACGCCACGATAAAAGAGACCTTTCTCTCCAATGTCAGGGAAATCAGAGTCCTACAACACAAACAAATGCTGTCCATAGTCCACATTCCCTCAAGAGACTCGAAACAACATTTAAAAGAACTATTTCAGCATCAACTAGAACAAAATATTCGACAGAAACACACGAAAGCATGAAACCCATTTGAGAAGTCACACATTCTCAATAATAACAGAGACATTTCTCTCCAATGTCAGGGAGTTACCAGAAGGTGTTCGTGACGCATCATGTCCACGCCTCACTGAGTTCCAAATTGATCCTAATGACTTGAATCAATCAAACCTAGTCGTGCATGCGAGTCACTTAACCGATAGACTAATAGGCAATCTAGACACTCATGGAGGAATCAATAGTGAACGTTGTTTTGCATTGTTGAATTTGACGCACAAAGAAAACTTTAGCGGAGTAAATTAACTACGGTGCGAGGGTTGATAGAAACTATTCCTCTCTCTATTGAGAAGAGAACCTGGTGAAGAAGACGTCTACGAGGAGGGGATAAGGTTAAGAAGAATGAAAACAATTTTATCGAGAGATATGAAGCCACTTTTGGATTCGAAGAGGACGATAATGTAGATCTAGTTTAAGTTGAGAAAGTCCCATTACGCTACCGAAAGCTCAAAGTTCTATGATGCGACTTTTGTCAATTCCTGCTGCCAAAGGTGCAAGAAAACGTGAACCGTGGTGCGTGTTATGGTCTCTAGGAATGGTTCATGACTTACTTCCGTTTGAGTAGCTCCTGTTTGGTGAGTGGAGCCACTGTTAATTTCAATTTATAACCCTATAGTTCACGTCTTTTGCACCTTTGGCAGCAGGAATTGGCAAAAGGCATATTTTGGCAGTTTGAGCTTTTGGAATAATCTATTTCTGCTATACGTGGTACAGGATATATGGCAGCGTAATGGGACTTTCCCAACTTCAACGAGATCAACATTATCGTCGTCTTTGATTCCAACTAGGAATAGGCTAAACACTTGAAACATCAAAATCGGACTAACCCCAGGTATTTGAAAGATTTGATAGAGCAAGTGCAAGTGCTGAACGGAACCTTTAACGAGATAAACGAGTTAAACCCAAGGTGACAAAGGAGCATCCTAGAAAAACAAAGCAAATGTGTAGAAATTGTCAAGAGAACTTAAATCCGCCTCTAAATATTAAATCAATAGTCCAAGAACTCTAGGAATAGGCTAAACACTTGAAACATCAAAATCGGACTAACCCCAGGTATTTGAAAGATTTGATAGAACAAGTGCAAGTGCTGAACGGAACCTTTAACGAGATGTAACAGTGGCTCCACTCACCAAACAGGAGCTACTCAAACGGAAGTAAGTCATGAACCATTCCTAGAGACCATAACACTCGGAGCCATGTCAGTTGAAATCGGATTGGATTAGAATAAACTACATGACCCAGTGCCTAGAGAGTTCAAACTCAGACATAAGGGCCCACATCCTAGCCACCATCATTTGTAATCACCGCACCGCGGGTAACAATGTTCCATGTAATTCATTGGCAAACAAGATCACAGCAGATATTGAACTTATGGGACGAGTAGGCGTTCAGGAGAGAAATGTACTAGTCTCTCCTACTGCAACTGCTAATGGTTTTCTACAAAAAATACATACAAGTCGTACTGCCAATACTATTAGTACTACTAGTAATGATAGCAGTACAGCCCTTTTGCCAGACTAGAAACCACTTTTGGCCCACATAAGTCGTGCAATTTTCGGCATTTTTATTAGCCGCTTTGGCGGAACCACTCACAGTTCTAGTTCACCCTATAAGTACCCAACTTGTGCTAAAATTCCTGTATTAGTATCGAATGAGTTTGTATACAGGAATGGGAAGTTAGGGAGTGGTAATGGGGAAGGTAGTCAGGAATGGGAGAGGTAGTCAGGTATGGGAGAGGTAGTCAGGAATGGAAAAGGTACTTGGGAGCAGGTGATGTGAGGGAACTGCAAGCGCTACCAGAGAATTTCAATTATTCAAAACTCCATCACACGGAATTCGTTTTAATGGATATTTATCGTACGTTCGGTAGCGCGGCGTACGAAATGTACCACTGATTATTTTGTGTGTTCGCTGTGTTTTGTCAATAAAACAAAATGAGTTATGTCGTCAATGTGGCTTAGGATATTCTCTCAAAATGAACAGCGAACTTTTTATCAACCTGCGCTGCGGTTAGACACCGGCAGTATTTTATTCAGCAAAAACAATTATAAATATAAAGCTACAAATCTACAATATTCACCACGTAAAAATATTAAACTTTTCCTGGCTTAGGGAAAAATAGAAATTTGCAACTTTCTCGCAAGTATGAAAATAATTTCACAACTTGATCCTCACACTACAACCGCCTACACTTCTGCATGTAGTAGATTTAAACTAGATAATCCCCAAATATATTAGGGAAAAATAGAAATTTGCAACTTTCTCGCAAGTATGAAAATAATTTCACAACTTGATCCTCACACTACAACCGCCTACACTTCTACATGTAGTAGATTTAAACTAGATAATCCCCAAATATATTAAACACATTTTCGTCTCGGACCCAAGTCCACCACTTGAAGAACATCATTAAAATAAATATTTCGGGTCCATTAGAACGCTCGAACAAAATGAAAAGATGGATAAATACATTATCTCGCAATAGAAGAGATGAACCCGAAACAACCTTGATATTATCAAACGCAAGGGGCGACATCAGGGCACAAGGAGAAGGTCTCTAAGAAGAAGAACAGTGGAAACACATAAAAACCATGGACTTGACCATCATCTAAAACCAGAAGACCAGAACCTGCCTGCCTAGTATTTCAAATTCATAGCTTCCTCACTTGCCACTAAGTCTCGAGAAACTAACCAAGAATCCAATAAAATTGAAGAATGTTCCCAAATCTGACGTTTTCGGAATATTTTGTAGATATGAAAATGAAACGATAAATAAAACTAAAACTACCATCTACATCAAACGCAACAGGTATCTACATGATATCACTTGTAGATAAGCAGAAAAAAACTGTAATGAAATCTTTAAAAAACACTTAATTTAAATATAATAAAATTAAAACATAAAACCCATTATTATTTATTTTTATTATCATAGTTAAAAAATAATAAAATTCAAGAAATGATATTTTTTTTTTTTACATTTCTTTTTTTATGACTCTGTTTTAGTTTGTGTTGCAAGTGCTGCCACCTATCGGTATCATCGTGTCACATGCTTTGTACAGTGTTGTGACTATCAATAAATTTCTACGTTATGTTCTAACAAGCTATTCAACTTTTACGAGTGTGTCTTTCATTTCGGTTTGATCTGATCGATCAATTGGAACAAGGTGGATTCAAAAGACTAGAGAAAGGTTTTGACTTCTGTCTATACTGACAACCTTGCTATGATTGGCAATTACAAAATCAAATGACCAAGTTGACTTTATCGTGACTGAATGGTATAATGAAAAACGACATTCCGAAAGTCAAATTCAAAGTGAGCAAATCATTCACACACAAAGCGTACTCATTGGAACAAATTCTGTTCCGCTTGTTATGCAAATGTAGCCATTAGTCACCAAGGATATGTTTGATGACGTCACGATGGAAAGGAAAGCTCATGGTTTTTGATTCAAGCAATTCGAGAAAATCAAAATGGAAACATTAAAAACCCTGTACATTTATATCTACCGTAGGGAAGACAAAACTGACGCAAGAAAAAAGGGGTGGAAGGAGAGAGAAGAGAACCAGAAGAAGTTGAATAGTTATAATCTAAATTATAATCTAAATTACACAAGTTTTGTAATAATTGTGCCTCGTATCTTCTTCACCAGGTTCTCTTCTCAATAGATAGAGGAAGATAGTTTCTATCAACCCTCGCACCGTAGTTAATTTACTCCGCCAAAGTTTTCTTTGTGCTTCAAATTCAACAATGCAAAACAACGTTCCCCAATGATACCCGCTTTCCAAAGAGAACTTTTCGAAAAACACCCCCCCCCCTCCTCTTTTTTTCCGAAGCACAAAATTTTCAATTTCACACATCAAATCCGTAGTGCGACGCATCACACCTTTAGAAGAAGCGATTCCCAAATGCCTTTGCCATGAAATCTTTTCCGACAGCCTTTTTGAATTTCACACATCAAATCCGTAATGCGACGCATCACACCTTTAGAAGAAGCGATTCCCAAATGCCTTTGCCATGAAATCTTTTCCGACGGCCTTTTTAAGGATTCTAAAAAGGACGTTTTTCAAGGGGTTTAGACGTCACTGTATAACTGCCAAGGTTTTTAAGGACGAGGGTTTTACCCTTCGGCGACAAGCTACCCGTCACCTTACATTAACCAAATCCAGCCTGAGTCGGACTGATTTTCAAGGGGTTTAGACGTCACTGTATAACTGCCAAGGTTTTTAAGGACGAGGGTTTTACCCTTCGGCGACAAGCTACCCGTCACCTCACATTAACCAAATCCAGCCTGAGTCGGACTGGGAAAAGTCAACAGGACGCAATTGCCCAGATGGTCGCCCGGACACCAACCACGTTGCTAAACCGTAGTGCGACGCATCACACCTTTAGAAGAAGCGATTCCCAAATGCCTTTGCCATGAAATCTTTTCCGACAGCCTTTTTGAGGATTCTCAAAAGGACGTTTTTCAAGGGGTTTAGACGTCACTGTATAACTGCCAAGGTTTTTTAAGGACGAGGGTTTTACCCTTCGGCGACAAGCTACCCGTCACCTCACATGAACCAAATCCAGCCTGAGTCGGACTGGGAAAAGTCAACAGGACGCAATTGCCCAGATGGTCGCCCGGACACCAAACACGTTGCTAAATATAGAGGAAGATAGTTTCTATCAACCCTCGCACCGTAGTTAATTTACTCCGCTAAAGTTTTCTTTGTGCGTCAAATTCAACAATGCAAAACAACGTTCCCCAATGATACCCGCTTTCCAAAGAGAACTTTTCGAAAAACACTCCCCCCTCCTCTTTTTTTTCCGAAGCACAAAATTTTCAATTTCACACCCTTTGGCAGCAGGAATTGACAAAAGTCGCATCATAGAACTTTGAGCTTTCGGTAGCGTAATGGGACTTTCTCAACTTAAACTAGATCAACATTATCGTCCTCTTCGAATCCAAAAGTGGCTTCATATCTCTCGAATAAATTGTTTTCATTCTTCTCAACCTTATCCCCTCCTCGTATCTAGTGATAATTGTTTTTGCTGAATAAAATACTGCCGGTGTCTAACCGCAGCGCAGGTTGATAAAAAGTTCGCTGTTCATTTTGAGAGAACATAGTCCACATAGACGACATAACTCATTTTGTTTTATTGACAAAACACAGCGAACACACAAAATAATCAGTGGTACATTTCATACGCCGCGCTACCGTACGTACGATAAATATCCATTAAAACGAATTCGGTGTGATGGAGTTTTGAATAATTGAAATTCTCTGGTAGCGCTCGCAGTTGCCTCACATCACCTGCTCCCAAGTACCTTTTCCATTCCTGACTACCTCTCCCATTTCTAACTACCTTCCCCATTACCACTCCCTAACTTCCCATTCCTGTATACAAACTCATTCGATACTAAATTACTAATACGGGAAATTTAGCACAAGTTGGGTACTTGTAGGGTGAACTAGAATTACGAGTGGTTCTGGTATGACCAAAGCTGCCCTTGAAAATGGCAAAATTTGTTTGACTTATGTGCGCCACAAAAATTGGCTTTTAGCCCGTCAAAAGCCACTATGAGATTCCATCTTAAAATTTGACGTCAAAAATTTGGAATTTCTATTCAAATTTAAAACAAAAGTCTTGTGCCTACTACTACGTATATTCCCGTTGGGGATTCCAATGTTCATTGTTAACGCACAGTAGAAAATCCTAGTGGTTCCGCCAAAGCGGCTAATAAAAATGCCGAAAATTGCACGACTTATGTGGGCCAAAAGTGGTTTCTAGTCTGGCAAAAGCCACTGTAAAATTTCATCCTAAAATTTGACGTCAAAAATTTGGAACTTATATTCAACCTCAAAAGGAAAGTCCCGTGTCTACTACTTATAACAGTTGGGGATTCCAATGTTCATTGTTAACGCACAGTAGAAAATCCTGGTGGTTCCGCCAAAGCGGCTAATAAAAATGCCGAAAATTGCACGACTTATGTGGGCCAAAAGTGGTTTCTAGTCTGGCAAAAGCCACTATAAAATTCCATACTAATATTTGACGTCAAAAATTTGGAACTTATATTCAAATTCAAAAGAAAAGTCCCGTGCCTACTACTTATAACAGTTGGGGATTCCAATGTTCATTGTTAACGCACAATAGAAAATCCTGTATCCATATGGTCCCAGATATTGATTCCTCTCTACCTTCACAGAACAATTTGGAACATAAATCAAAGTTATGGTTTGATGAGAGAACGCCCAAGATAGGGTAGGGGGTATTAATGAGGCCCAAACATGACATGTGTTTGGAAATACGGTAATTGAATTATTGTTGAGTAATTTCCAGGGTACTTTTCCCTCGCCCCGAAATATTGACTAACTGAATTATAATAGCAGGGAATGTGGTAATATTCAATCTATAAATATATCCTCAATATAAACACTGAAATTTTATTACTGATCGGGTAGTACCTGGAAATTTAGACCACTCCAAAGATCCTTATTGGCTACTTTTAAAGACGCTACACGGAGTTTGTCACCCAAGCACATTTATGATTTCCGAAAACTAATCCGATTTTATTGTACAACGTCATATTACTTTCATTTAATTATTCATTCCTTTTTCATCGATGAAGGACCCCAAAAATATAAAGATTTTATTCGAGTACCAATGTTTTACGAGGACTAATAAGCTGGTAGGTTTGAATTTTTGGTACACTTTATGTTCGAATTTGATGGCAAAATAATCAAAATGAAAAATCCGAAAAATAAATTCTGGTGTCCGAACAGTATAATAAAAGCAAAACATTGGAGAGCTTGTGACAACGCGAGACAGCAAGATTCTTCATCCAAATTCATTTAAATTTAAGTTCAACATAGGTACATGTTATCTAATCACAATATTTAGGGAAAAATAGAAATTTGCAACTTGGGCAACCAAAACCAAGTAGTTTTTTGATTCTCTACCCATAACTTTGGTTGAGCGACTTGGAAAATGATGTACAGAATCTTCTTAGAAAACACAGAATAATATTTTGAACTGCGATTTAGTAGGGCTTAGAATAGAAATGTTGGACATCACTCCATTACCATTTTTTTGGTCTCACTGAAGAGCCTTATAGGTAGAAACATACATATTTATTCTGATATCATCATCACAGACAGCTGGAATGACGAGATTCAAATGGAATCTAGCGATATTTTCCATTGGAAAAGGTAAATTTTTCCCTTTTTCATTTTCACATTTCAAGGAAAGAAATGGGACAATGAAGACAAATGGTGCGACTTTTTCACTTTACTATTACTGTTGCAGGCGAACAATAGTGTCAATGGAGCCTGGTAGAGGGGGTAAACCCATGTGAGATCAGTGAAGTACCATAGGTAATTTTTTGGCGTTCAAGAGAATGAGTATAGGTTGGGATATTTTTTACTTTCTTATTCGTCTTTCAATCATCAGGGCCAAAAAGTAGGCAAAGATTTTCAGATAGGTGATAAATTAAGCAATTCTGAGTATGGCGCTTTACTTTCTACATAGTTTGAATCGTACTTTACTTGGTCTTTTCTTAGTTTCCCTGACCTTTTCACAGCAGTATCAACCATGTTCAGTTCGTGTCTAGCAAGTGTTTGGTGTTTCACATATTGCGACGCGTTCGTCTTATTCTTGAGAAGATCCTCTCTTGTGTTTTCTTCTAATAAAATGCTTTAATATTGTCGCAATGTGTTGCCAACCCCTCTTGTGTTATCATATTGTAATTGGAAGTTGCCCTTCTTGAACCTATAAACCTAATGAATAATCAACTTTTTTTCTGTTGACATTTGCGCTATTTTTTGTGCTAATAAAATGAAGGATCCAAGATTATAGAAGAATCTATCTATGCTTTACGTCGACTCGTAACTTCAAAAAGTAAATTCTTCAATCTCGAGTGCATCAACACCCAAACGACTATCGTAACTCCAATTTCCATCTTCCCAAGTAATTCAAGTGTTAATGTACACGAATATCTATTAGACTTGGTTACATCAAGTCTGAGAACATTTCCACTAATCACTTGTTCAACGGGTTATGTGTCACTCGCTAGATGGGATCCAGTTTAGTTTTAATTTGATTCCGATGTCACAGGAATTTTGAATATGGAGACCAATAGTTTAATCTTCTTTACAGCGTGAAGGTATTACATGCATGCATTATGTAGATTTTTCGAAAGTCAAATTCAAAGTGAGCAAATCATTCACACACAAAGCGTACTCATTGGAACAAATTCTGTTCCGCTTGTTATGCAAATGTAGACATTAGTCACCAAGGATATGTTTGATGACGTCACGATGGAAAGGAAAGCTCATGGTTGTCACATTCAGTCGTTTGATACTTGGGGTAATGTTACTTGTCCCTTCTATATTCCTTGTATTCCATGCGGGTCTTGTTTAAAATGCAAGCAGCAAGATTAGATTCGTCATGCTACTGGTGAATTTGTTGAGCTGGACACATTTTCTAATAAAATGCTTTAATATTGTCGCAATGTGTTGCCAACCCCTCTTGTGTTATCATATTGTAATTGGAAGTTGCCCTTCTTGAACCTATAAACCTAATGAATAATCAACTTTTTTTCTGTTGACATTTGCGCTATTTTTTGTGCTAATAAAATGAAGGATCCAAGATTATAGAAGAATCTATCTATGCTTTACGTCGACTCGTAACTTCAAAAAGTAAATTCTTCAATGTTGAGTGCATCAACACCCAAACGACTATCGTAACTCCAATTTCCATCTTCCCAAGTAATTCAAGTGTTAATGTACACGAATATCTATTAGACTTGGTTACATCAAGTCTGAGAACATTTCCACTAATCACTTGTTCAACGGGTTATGTGTCACTCGCTAGATGAGATCCAGTTTAGTTTTAATTTGATTCCGATGTCACAGGAAATTTTAATATAGAGACCAATAGTTTAATCTTCTTTACAGCGTGAAGGTATTAAATGCATGTATTATGTAGATTTTCAAGGTTTTTCTTGAATGAAGCTATCGGATTTGAATACTTGGTTAGGTTATTAAAAGAATGTAGGATTTCAATCTCTCTCCGATATGAATCGAGATTATGGGTGTTTGTGAGCATTCACCGTTAGAATGTTTGTATCTCACGGGGAAATTTATAACCATAAGCATGTATTTTTCTATCCTAGTCAAATGTTTCACTAAAACTTTCCTATTGAAGTATAGGATCCAAACTAAAAAGCTAAAAACCACTGCAATAATAAAATCCCTTGTCACACGAATTTTCATATTGATAAAAAAAATGTAGATGCAGATGATCGTTTTAGGTCTTTAGGACAACCCCACCTTTCGTCAGAAAAAGAAAAGAATATGTTGCTCATCCCTAAAGGGAATCTAGCTAAATATGGTTGTTCATATTTTAGGACAAGATGCTCTAACTCTGGGCTTGTATGATAATGAGATAATGGCCATATTCCGCTGAACAGGTTCTCTACTATGAATCAAGTATTTGAATACTTGGTTAGGTTATTAAAAGAATGTAGGATTTCAATCTCTCTCCGATATGAATCGAGATTATGGGTGTTTGTGAGCATTGACCGTTAGAATGTTTGTATCTCACGGGGAAATTTATAACCATAAGTATGTATTTTTCTATCCTAGTCAAATATTTCACTAAAACTTTCCTATTGAAGTATAGGATCCAAACTAAAAAGCTAAAAACCACTGCAAATATAAAATCCCTTGTCACACGAATCTTCATATTGATAAAAAAAAAAAATGCATATGCAGCTGATCGTTTTAGGTCTTTAGGACAACCCCACCTCTCGTCAGAAAAAGAAAAGAATATGTTGCTCATCCCTAAAGGGAATCTAGCTAAATATGGTTGTTCATATTTTAGGACAAGATGCTCTAACTCTGGGCTTGTATGATAATGAGATAATGGCCATATTCCGCTGAACAGGTTCTCTACTATGAATCAAGTTTATATCCATTCACACCTTGAGGACAGAGGGCGTTCTCGCTCCAACCATATGATTAGCATAACTTGGGACGTTGTGTGTGGATATAATTAGACTTTATTACGCGAACCTGGTTATCCGAGTAATCAATTTTAAGCTCATGTTTGAGCCATTCCTTTGGTTTATAGTGATCCGTTGATGGTGCGTCCACAGTCTTCACGGTGGTCCTTGCCTCCTGCCTCATTGGTTGAAATATTCGTGCCGAAATTTTCCGTTTTCCAGATCGACACATATGTAAAGGTGACCTTCTCAGAACCCGAAGTGAAAGTATTTCGAATACCCGAACACGAATGTTCTTGAAAGGGTGTAGAGAAGGCTGTTAACTGCTCAGGCTGTTGAAACATCTGTGTTTGTAGAGAATAATTGTAGAAAGAAAAGAAGAGCAAAAGGAAAAGAAAATAATCATAATAAAGCAAGAGGAGAGAAGATATATCTGACATGTTGGGTAATCTTGTTACAATGCTAAAACGTAGACTACGAACAATATTTTGTTCTACATCCGAATGAAATACACCGTTTCTAACAAAATATCCTTGAGGAAAATCTACACCAATCAATATAATACTATGAGCCCCAGAGAAACAATCTTCAGGCCAAAAGTCAACGGTTCTACCACAAAACCCTACTGGACAAGAAATACCACCAGACACATATTCTAATAAAATGCTTTAATATTGTCGCAATGTGTTGCCAACCCCTCTTGTGTTATCATATTGTAATTGGAAGTTGCCCTTCTTGAACTTATAAACCTAATGAATAATCAACTTTTTTTTCTGTTGACATTTGCGCTATTTTTTGTGCTAATAAAATGAAGGATCCAAGATTATAGAAGAATCTGCCTATTATGATTTATGTCGTCTCGTAACTTAGTAAATTCTTCAATCTTGAGTGCATCAACACCCAAACGACTATCGTAACTCCAATTTCCATCTTACCAAGTGCTAGTAATTCAAGTGTTAATGTACACGAATATCTATTAGACTTGGTTACATCAAGTCTGAGAACATTTCCACTAATCACTTGTTCAACGGGTTATGTTGTCACTCGCTAGATGAGATCCAGTTTAGTTTTAATTTGATTCCGATGTCACAGGAAATTTGAATATAGAGACATACAATACTTATACGATTAGTATATTGAGAGAAACATATCCCCAAAAACGTCTAACAAAACACCTAATTCCAGACAATTGTCCCTACTCAACCTAGATGAGGTTAAAGTCAAACACCATTCTTCAGACCCAGTATTGTTATTGTATTATTTAAAAATTTAATCCGAACTTGAAGGAAAAAAAAAACTCAACTTGGAGGAACATTTTGTCTCCAAATCCTTGGGCAGCACAATTGAGAATGTCGAACTGGACAGCGGGGGGGCTCCAAACCAGAATCTAGACCCAAACCTCTGAAAACCAGTATAAGAGGAGGTATAATTTGTAATCGCTTTGAGTGAACTCGTACGGGGACATTATTCAGAGGTTCAAATGTTGATTTTTATCAATGCACAACGCGGGGGTACTTTTGAAGAATATCGGAGTCTAATTAGAAACATAGCCAGACGACCCGTACAAAACCTCCAAAAAGAAACTGAACGTATGGATGACTACCCATTAATTTCCAACATGTAGGCAATTCAAACCGATTGATTTAGTCTCCGACAAATACCTACAAGTTGGACAAAATTTGTCCCACATGGTTGAACTGATTCCCAACTTGGTCAAATGACTTCGGCTTAGTCAGGACTGATTATGAACATAGCCACTATCTTTGGAGAAGCACCCATTGAAGCTGTCAACAAGAGATCAATTAGAATATCTGGATGCACTGTGACGTATTGGTCAATCGAGAAAAACTGGTTCAATCCACTACCAAATCTCAGATGGTTGCCAAAATTTCCAATAATTCTTCTCACTCGCATTGTTACGAGACAATATGGAAGATGCTGTCAATGCCAAGATTTTCCCATTTTACTTCAAAATGTAATCGCTCCACAGATTGAATCCTCGACGGGAGAACACATGAAATACAATATACAACACAGGTTACTGGTTAATACAATAATACACTAATAACTTACAAGTTAAGTCTACCAGTGTAGGCGTTAGGTATAGACTCCGTAATTATGTTTATTCAAGTTATTTATGATTCCGAGAGTAATATTCGAGCTTAGGTGGCAGAGAACGCCTAAGGCGTTAACCTCGCCTAGTGGTTACCTTCCACTCAAGAGTCTATTATTATTATTAGAATATATTCATTGGGAATTATCTGGTTTAACACAGCTAATACACAATATACACATATGGTAGGATTGGTAGGCTCAGTATTTGAGAAGTTTCAGAGTGATATAATAGGCTTCAGAGAGCTTGTTAGTCTTAACAAAATAGTGTGGGATAGAATAAGCAAAGAATTCTGAAAGCTATTCTAATTGAACGTATGAATACTTACTCAACGGGTTCAAAACTTGGTGGTTCAGAAATATCAACTTACCTGTAACAAAAGGAAATGGGAAATAAATTAGTACATATTAGAAAACGATTAAATTTTTCATGACAGTTAAAATGTTAGTCTTAACAAAATAGTGTGGGATAGAATAAGCAAAGAATTCTGAAAGCTATTCTAATTGAGCGTATCAATACTTACTCAACGGGTTCAAAACTTGGTGGTTCAGAAATATCAACTTACCTGTAACAAACGGAAATGGGAAATAAATTAGCACATATTAGAAAACGATTAAATTTTTCATGACAGTTGAAAAATAATAATAATAAAAAAAGAGAGCTTTTCAACCCAAATGGCATACGTTGAAATTACAAGAAACCTCTACAACTCCTCGCACCAAAAGTGCTAAAAACTTCAAAGGCCTTTGTGAATCATGTACCGAAAGCCTTTTAAGTTCCGACAACTTTAATATAAACGTTAGACACGAGAATATTATTTGTTCAATTTTCAACATATTCACTTGGAGAAAAAAAAAAAAAATCCAATAAATTTCACCCGATATTAAAAACTTGGAAATCGGGAGGGATTTTGACGTTCTAACCTTGTGTTCTGCCTCCAAAAGTGCTAAAAACTTCAAAGGCCTTTGCGAATCATGTACCGAAAGCCTTTTAAGTTCCGACAACTTTAATATAAACGTTAGACACGATAATATTATTTGTTCAATTTTCAACATATTCACTTGGAGAAAAAAAAATCCAATAAATTTCACCCGATATTCTAGCTCATGGGGGAACACTCATCTTAAAAAAAAAAAAAAAAAAAAAAAAAAAATTGTTCATGTGAAACTCAACTTTGTTTGTAGAAATCCGGCGCGAAAAGGACCAATGTATGAGATTGGTCCTTCGCGGGCCGTATTCAGAAATTTTCAAACAAATCGTGATGATGGCGTCTTACGAGTAACCTGGATTTTCTTGAATTAAAGACATTCAACAAAAAAAAAAAAAAAAAAAAAAAAAAAAATTGTTCATTTGAAACTCAATTTTGTTTGGAGAAATCCGGCGCGAAAAGGACCAATGTATGAGATTGGTCCTTCGCGGGCCGTATTCAGAAATTTTCAAACAGATCGTGATGATGGCGTCTTACGGATTTTCGTGAATTAAAGACATTCAACGCAACAATAACCCTCTGGACGAAAGGTCCCTTAAGTGCAAGGCTTAGGCAAGGCGGCATTTTGAATTAATAAAACACGCGGGAAAGAGACAGAGGAAGGGGAGGATTTAGTAGAGGGAGAGAGAGGGAGGAAGGATATAAAATAGAAATAATGATGAGTTTAGGAGTGACGGGTTTGTGGTCGCCCGCTGTTTAGAAACATTTCTCTTCATAAAGAAATCAACACGAGAATCAGAGGAGGAGGAGGAGGAGAGGAAGAATCAGGAGAAAAGAAGGAGGAGAAGGACGAGAAAGAAAGGGAAGAGGTAGGACACATAAGTAAAAAGAGGAGCTGGAGATATACGGCATTTTGAATTAATAAAACACGCGGGAAAGAGACAGAGGAAGGGGAGGATTTAGTAGAGGGAGAGAGAGGGAGGAAGGATATAAAGTAGAAATAATGATGAGTTTAGGAGTGACGGGTCTGTGGTCGCCCGCTGTTTAGAAACATTTCTCTTCATAAAGAAATCAACACGAGAATCAGAGGAGGAGGAGGAGAATAACAATAGGAGAAGAAGAAGCAAGAAGGAGGAGGAGGAGGAGGAGGAGAGGAAGAATCAGGAGAAAAGAAGGAGGAGAAGGACAAGAAAGAAAGGGAAGAGGTAGGACACATAAGTAAAAAGAGGAGCTGAAGATATATTTCGGGACATTCTGTAAAATCATCAATTGCGGGAAAAACATGGTCTGGATGCTTTTGTTTTAGAATTTCTAAAACAGTTTTGTCATCGATTCTCTGATCCGGATGTAAGATACCTCCACCAGCGCGTTCGGTTATCCATCTTGAAGCTTGGCGTATTTTTCCTTGTAGCATAAGTCTACTGAATACTCTTACAACTTGATCATTGTCAATCTTCTTCGTGTTCTTAGAGATAAATCGTCTGTTACAAAATTCTGCATCTTGTAATAATTCTTCGAATTGACCACCATTCCACATTTCAATCCTCCTTTGGATTAATCTCCGTATATCTGGACCACTCTTTACCATGATATTTCTTTGTAGGATTGTACTACAAAGAACAAATATTTTTTCTGAGTATCCATTTCTTGGTAAAGCATTAACCAATTCTGTTATTTCACTACATAAGAGATCGACAAATAGTCTACCAATATTTCCCTGAGGAAGAGCATATTGTATCAGGGATACAGAAATAATATCCAAAGCACTGCAATGATGTATTTCCAGAACCGGCACCATTTTCCTCTCCTAAAATAACACACATAAATATTCCATAGAAATTAAAAAAGAGGAGGAGTAGTAGGAGGAGGAGGAGGAGGAGGATGAAGAGAAGGAGGAGGAGGAGAATGAGGAAAAAAGTTACATCATGAAACTCTGCAAAATTTTCTGTTGCAAAGAAAACTTTGTTCTCTGCTTTTCTGAGCGAGAAAAATCTTGAAGTTTCTTCGGAGGAGCGGTAGAGGAGCTTGAAGAATTTTGTGAAAGCTTGGATGTCAGAGTTTTGGGAAAGTTTTGGAAAACTCAAGACTAGAGGGTGTAACTGGAACGATGATGTATCTGGAATCTCAACGATGGAATCTTCCGGAAATGGTTGGGTGGAAAAGTGGAGAGAAGTGTTGAAGAGCTATTGGGACTCGGAGAAAGCGTCGATATCAAAGTTTGGCAGCAGAAAGTAGGAATAATAATTATTATAATAGGAGAAAACTCTAGTCCTAAACAAGACACATACATGTGTACCATGAATTCGGAACAAAGTTGATGAATCATGAATGGAAGACAACCCAACATCAGCTCAATCAAACGTACCTCTAGAATAATCAAAAACCAAATTTTCAACAAATGAAAAATGAGCATGAAAACAAATTGCAACAAAAACTAATTTACAGAGCTTCTCTAGCAATTCGAGAAAATCAAAATGGAAACATTAAAAACCCTGTACATTTATATCTACCGTAGGGAAGACAAAACTGACGCAAGAAAAAAAGGGGTGGAAGGAGAGAGAAAAGAACCAGAAGAAGTTGAATAGTTATAATCTAAATTATAATCTAAATTACACAAGTTTTGTAATAATTGTAGAAAGAAAAGAAGAGCAAAAGGAAAAGAAAATAATCATAATAAAGCAAGAGGAGAGAAGATATATCTGACATGTTGGGTAATCTTGTTACAATGCTAAAACGTAGACTACGAACAATATTTTGTTCTACATCCGAATGAAATACACCGTTTCTAACAAAATATCCTTGAGGAAAATCTACACCAATATATGAGCCCCAGAGAAACAATCTTCAGGCCAAAAGTCAACGGTTCTACCACAAAACCCTACTGGACAAGAAATACCACCAGACACATATTACATTATGTCTATAAAAATAACTCATCCAACAGCCACGACCTAATGTATCTGTACAGGCTGACATATTATTTTTTTATCACAAAAGAATGTTAAACGAATTTAAACAAGTGTTAATGTACACGAATATCTATTAGACTTGGTTACATCAAGTCTGAGAACATTTCCACTAATCACTTGTTCAACGGGTTATGTTGTCACTCGCTAGATGAGATCCAGTTTAGTTTTAATTTGATTCCGATGTCACAGGAAATTTGAATATAGAGACCAATAGTTTAATCTTCTTTACAGCGTGAAGGTTGAAGGTATTACATGCATGTATTATGTAGATTTTTTAAGGTTTTTCTTGAATGAAGCTATCGGATTTGAATGCTTGGTTAGGTTATTAAAAGAATGTAGGATTTCAATCTCTCTCCGATACGAATCGAGATTATGGGTGTTTGTGAGCATTGACCGTTAGAATGTTTGTATCTCACGGGGAAATTTATAGTCATCAGTATGTATTTTTCTATCCTGGTCAAATGTTTCACTAAAACTTTCCTATTGAAGTACAGGATCCAAACAAGAAAAACTATACACACCATCGAAGGGATATACGCTAAATAAGGTTTTCCATTCGACTATGGTAATTCAAAAGCAAAGACCTCAAAGAAAAACTATACACACCATCGAAGGGATATACGCTAAATAAGGTTTTCCATTCGACTATGGTAATTCAAAAGCAAAGACCTCATACCTACAATACTTATACGATTAGTATATTGAGAGAAACATATCCCCAAAAACGTCTAACAAAACACCTAATTCCAGACACGAATTTAAATACAAAGAAATAAAATAAAAATATAAATTATTCAAAGAAATCGAGAGAAATTAATTCAGAGGAAGAAAAAAATATTAAAAATTTGAAATTCAAAAAATGACTACGGAGCTGCTAGGCTACAGGGTACACGAAGAAAAACTATACACACCATCGAAGGGATATACGCTAAATAAGGTTTTCCATTCGACTATGGTAATTCAAAAACAAAGACCTTATACAATACTTATACGATTAGTATATTGAGAGAAACATATCCCCAAAAACGTCTAACAAAACACCTAATTCCAGACTATTGTCCCTACTCAACCTAGATGAGGTTAAAGTCAAACACCATTCTTCAGACCCAGTATTGTTATTGTATTATTTAAAAATTTAATCCGAACTTGAAGGAAAATAGATGAGGTTAAAGTCAAACACCATTCTTCAGACCCAGTATTGTTATTGTATTATTTAAAAATTTAATCCGAACTTGAAGGAAAAAACTCAACTTGGAGGAACATTTTGTCTCCAAATCCTTGGGCAGCACAATTGAGAATGTCGAACTGGACAGCGGGGGGGCTCCAAACCAGAATCTAGACCCAAACCCCTTGGGCAGCACAATTGAGAATGTCGAACTGGACAGCGGGGGGGCTCCAAACCAGAATCTAGACCCAAACCTCTGAAAACCAGTATAGGAGGTATAATTTGTAATCGCTTTGAGTGAACTCGTACGGGGACATTATTCAGAGGTTCAAATGTTGATTTTTATCAATGCACAACGCGGGGGTACTTTTGAAGAATATCGGAGTCTAATTAGGACCCAAACCTCTGAAAACCAGTATAAGAGGAGGTATAATTTGTAATCGCTTTGAGTGAACTCGTACGGGGACATTATTCAGAGGTTCGAATGTTGATTTTTATCAATGCACAACGCGGGGGTACTTTTGAAGAATATCGGAGTCTAATTATAAACATAGCCAGACGACCCGTACAAAACCTCCAAAAAGAAACTGAACGTATGGATGACTACCCATTAATTTCCAACATGTAGGCAATTCAAACCGATTGATTTAGTCTCCGACAAATACCTACAAGTTGGACAAAATTTGTCCCACATGGTTGAACTGATTCCCAACTTGGTCAAATGACTTCGGCTTAGTCAGGACTGATTATGAACATAGCCACTATCTTTGGAGAAGCACCCATTGAAGCTGTCAACAGTACCTACAAGTTGGACAAAATTTGTCCCACATGGTTGAACTGATTCCCAACTTGGTCAAATGACTTCGGCTTAGTCAGGACTGATTATAACCACTATCTTTGGAGAAGCACCCATTGAAGCTGTCAACAGGAAATCAATTAGAATATCTGGATGCACTGTGACGTATTGGTCAATCGAGAAAAACTGGTTCAATCCACTACCAAATCTCAGATGGTTGCCAAAATTTCCAATAATTCTTCTCACTCGCATTGTTACGAGACAATATGGAAGATGCTGTCAATGCCAAGATTTCCCCATTTTACTTCAAAATGTAATCGCTCCACAGATTGAAAACCTCGACGGGAGAACACATGAAATACAATATACAACACAGGTTACTGGTTAATACAATAATACACTAATAACTTACAAGTTAAGTCTACCAGTGTAGGCGTTAGGTATAGACTCCGTAATTATGTTTATTCAAGTTATTTATGATTCCGAGAGTAATATTCGAGCTTAGAATATATTCATTGGGAATTATCTGGTTTAACATGGCTAATAATACACAATATACACATATGGTAGGATTGGTAGGCTCAGTATTTGAGAAGTTTCAGAGTGATATGGTTGGACAAAATTTGTCCCACATGGTTGAACTGATTCCCAACTTGGTCAAATGACTTCGGCTTAGTCAGGACTGATTATGAACATAGCTAATATCTTTGGAGAAGCACCCATTGAAGCTGTCAACAAGAGATCAATTAGAATATCTGGATGCACTGTGACGTATTGGTCAATCGAGAAAAACTGGTTCAATCCACTACCAAATCTCAGATGGTTGCCAAAATTTCCAATAATTCTTCTCACTCGCATTGTTACGAGACAATATGGAAGATGCTGTCAATGCCAAGATTTCCCCATTTTACTTCAAAATGTAATCGCTGCACAGATTGAATCCTCGACGGGATAACACATATGCTCTCGAGCTGACATGAGATGCCCTCCTGTCATCTTCACAGAACTTGACTCCTACTCAAGTGGAGTTCGACCACTTTGATGTTCTCCCAGTGATGAGATCTCAGGGAATATTGGATAATTATTTTGTAGGGGGAGCGAAGTGAGGTGGGATTGGAGCTTTTATTTTCTGATTAATAGAAAAAGTTATTTTTTATTCAGATATGTTGAGACTTCATTTAGATCAGTAGGATCTTTAATCTTTATTAAAATGGTTTAGAACTGAAGCTGTTATAGCTCCATGGTCAGGGGTTCTGACTTTACTATGTAGATTAATGGTCTAACTTTGAAAAAAGCCCAAGCTAAAAGAAAAACCTATAAGCTATCGCCCCGAAAAGGGACTTTTTTTTTACCTTTGGGACTTTAAAGGTACTTTTCAGTCCTACATCGGCGTGGCTAGTTTAAATAAAGTATTTGTAATAATTCACGTAAGTGGACTATTTAATAGTCGGCAGGTGTACTATAGATCGGGTAAGTATAGCTTTAGTCGGTATAGGTTTAGTAGGTATTAAGGCATGTTTTATAAGTTTTGTATAAGGTGGAGGGGATTTTTCTTAATGAGAACTTGTCATGAGATTTTGGCAGCGAAAAAAGAAAATTAATTCAAAAAGGAAAAAAAAACTCACAAAGGTCGTCGAAACGTGTAATTTGCGGCACACGGCACTAACAAGCATGTATGTTAAAACGGTAATTTGTAACGAGAACATGAGGTTGTATGTTTTTAGACTTTCAAGTCAAGTAATATTGACCAAGGCTAGTGCGAAGCCTAGGAGTCTATAGGAAAATAACTTTCAGCAAAAGCTAACATTAGTTCATTAGTAGTAACATGAAATTTGAAGTGTCACACACTCAAATAACAATAGCATGATAAAAGCGAAAACTAGTTTTACCATGATCTCAATAGCTGAGATTCAGTTTTGAGAACGTCGAAATATGGCTCATGGGCATCATGGCTCAAAGAATCAAGTTTGGGAACTGCTAGTCATCAGTCACACAAAAGATCTCGGGATTGAGGTTGGTTCCTCAGGATAAACTATAGATAGTTAGATACCTATGTATACCTGCTGAAGAGAAAGACGGGTTGCTGAAAAGCACAAGTGGTGGATTTTTGAACTCAAATGTGTGATAGTTTAAATTGATGAAAAATTCAGACAATTTGGCACGGTGGGGGGTTTTCCATCATACATGACATCACACGTCATCAATATACGGAGGATGTTGGAAGATATCAACCAAGTAACCTATACTATACTAGAGCACAAAGCAACTCCACTACTGTAGGATACAACGAAATCATAGCAAACTAAGCAAACATATTGGCACAATGGCACGAAAAAGGATATATTATTTTTTATGAAACCACCAATATGTTTAATTTTTAGGCCCGTTATAACTTGTAAGTCTATGTACACAAATACAAGAAATAAACAGGAAAGAACAAAGGGCAAAATACGACATAACAATACATAGCCTTAACGACAAAGGGTACCACAACAGGAGAATAAAAGTCCTGATGGGTCAGCCTTGGACATTTCTAGAACAAGTACTAAATGGAAAAGATATTAAACAATGTCAAAACGCCACAAAAAGAACACACTTATAAATTCACATTATTCCCGAACTTCCAACTGGGAAAAAATTAAATGAAAAAGAAAAAAAGGAAAAAAAAAAAAAAAAAAAAATGCAGAAGTTAGTTTTATTTCCTGTTATTTTGAATAAATGTCTTGGAAAAACTGAGCAAAAAAATGCAATTATAATTAGATTTTTTCCTCCCAGCTTTATCATTTCCCTGTATTATACTCAGTGTAGTCTGTCCTACCATATCAGATACAACCCTATACAATATTATAGTTACATTATCTGTACATTGGCATTTGAGTTTTTGCCCTGAAAAAATTATGGTAGTTATCGTAAAATAACTATATTAAAGTGGGTAAATGAGAAATTGAGTATCATCCGTAGGCATGAAATGTAATGTTGGGGCGTGGTGCTTTTAGATTTTCAGGGAGTCCAGGAAAGCCTTTAGGTTTTCAAATACCACTGAACGAATATTGGAAAAAAGAATAAGAATTGGACTAAGTAGGTATGACAAGGATAACTATTTGAATGGGAATAACTATTAGAAGTTAATGAGTATCAAGTAATCTTCTGGTCTAACGCACCCACAAAAATTGATTAATCACAATTAGAAACAATTTAAAAACGAAAACTTAACTATTCAAAACACAACCTTATTAGACACATATCACTGAAGAACGGAATTTCATTGTAAACAAAACACAACTGAAATTATTCAAAACAGAACCTTATTAGAAACAATTGAAGAGTACACAGTCATGTTAAATATCCACAAAACGGACCCTTATTAGAAACAATTTACAACTCAAATTATTCAAAAAACTCAACATGAACAACTCAACAATAGCCTTCGCGAGACCCCTCAGCATCACAAAAGATGAAGGTGCTAAGTGAAACATATGCCACTGAGGTGACATCAAGTGCTCTCGAGCTGACATGAGATGCCCTCCTGTCATCTTCACAGAACTTGACTCCTACTCAAGTCGAGTTCGACCACTTTGATATTCTCCCAGTGATGAGATCTCAGGGAATATTGGATAATTATTTTGTAGGGGGAGCGAAGTGTCAAGAGGTGGGATTGGAGCTTTTATTTTCTGATTAATAGAAAAAGTCATTTTTTATTCAGATATGTTGAGACTTCATTCAGATCAGTAGGATCTTTAATCTTTATTAAAATGGTTTTGAACTGAAGCTGTTATAGCTCCATGTTTTGGTCAGGGGTTCTGAATTTACTATGTAGATTAATGGTCTAATTTTGAAAAAAGCCCAAGCTAAAAGAAAAACCTATAAGCTATCGCCCCAAAAAGGGATTTTTTTACCTTTGGGACTTTAAAGGTACTTTTCAGTCCGATATCGGCGTGGCTAGTTTAAATAAAGTATTTGTAATAACTCACGCTTAAGTGGACTATTTAATAGTCGGCAGGTGTACTATAGGTCGGGTAAGTACAGCTTAATAGTTGGTAGGTTTAGTAGGTAAGGCATGTTTTATAAGTTTTTGCTCTTGAGCTGACATGAGATGCCCTCCTGTCATCTTCACAGAACTTGACTCCTACTCAAGTGGAGTTCGACCACTTTGATGTTCTCTGAGTTCTCTCCCAGTGATGAGATCTCAGGGAATATTGGATAATTATTTTGTAGGGGGAGCGAAGTGTCAAGAGGTGGGATTGGAGCTTTTATTTTCTGATTAATAGAAAAAGTTATTTTTTATTCAGATATGTTCAGACTTCATTCAGATCAGTAGGATCTTTAATCTTTATTAAAATGGTTTAGAACTGAAGCTGTTATAGCTCCATGTTTTGGTCAGGGGTTCTGAATTTACTATGTAGATTAATGCTCTAACTTTGAAAAAAGCCCAAGCTAAAAGAAAAACCTATAAGCTATCGCCCCAAAAAGGGACTTTTTTACCTTTGGGACTTTAAAGGTACTTTTCAGTCCTACATCGGCGTGGCTAGTTTAAATAAAGTATTTGTAATAACTCACGCGTAAGTGGACTATTTAATAGTCGGCAGGTGTACTATAGGTCGGGTAAGTACAGCTTAATAGTCGGTATACGAGTAGGTTTAGTAGGTATTAGGTAAGGCATGTTTTATAAGTTTCGTATAAGGTGGAGTTGGAGGGGATTTTTCTTAATGAGAACTTGTCATGAGATTTTGGCAGCGAAAAAAGAAAATTAATTCAAATAGGAAAAAAACTCACAAAGGTCGTCGAAACGTGTAATTTGCGGCACTAACAAGCATGTATGTTAAAATAAAAAGAAAATTAATTCAAATAGGAAAAAAACTCACAAAGGTCGTCGAAACGTGTAATTTGCGGCACTAACAAGCATGTATGTTAAAACGGTAATTTGTAACGAGAACATGAGGTTGTATGTTTTTAGTTTCAAGACTTTCAAGTCAAGTAATATTGACCAAGGCTAGTACGAAGCCTAGGAGTCAAGAGGAAAATAACTTTCAGCAAAAGCTAACATTAGTACATTAGTAGTAACATGAAATTTGAAGTGTCACACACTCAAATAACAATGGCATGATAAAAGCGAAAAATAATTTTACCATAAATGAGGACCAACTTCAAGAGGAAAATAACTTTCAGCAAAAGCTAACATTAGTACATTAGTAGTAACATGAAATTTGAAGTGTCACACACTCAAATAACAATAGCGTGATAAAAGCAAAAAATAATTTTACCATATCTTACCAAAAACCCACCACCTTTTGCCTTTCTTAAAAACAGGCTTTTTTTCTTCTTCCCCTCTGCTCATGCTTCTCTTTCTTGTCTTCAATTTTCTCTTCTTTTGAGGCTTCCTCCTTATTTCGTCCTAAGAGAGAAGTTTGTACCTTCGAAGCTCCTGCCATTATTTATGCTTTATGAAAAAACATTAAAAACCCAAAGAAGAAGTACACAAACAACTTCTCTACATTTGCCTCGAATTTTGTACGTTCTATAGTTAAACAGGTAAGTGTGGGTATGGGTATGGCTCTGTTTTTTGTTTAACTTCGGTCAAAATTTGATTTTTTGATGAGCTAAGGAGTCCGATAATGATTACCCCAAGTTCAAAATTGAAGTCTTGTTGATTTCAATTCTGTAAAAATAATACCAAAATTGACAATTTCAAAATAGGTAAAACCGACAAATACCTAGTGGAAGGATGAACCGTGCCTTCGGAAAATTGGGAAAAAATCTAAAAAAAAATATATTAAGGGGAAGTTGAATAAAAAAATACAAGGGGCGGAGGTGTAGGGAGATATGACTGATGACGTTGCCAAAAGAAAATGAGGAGAAAACAAGTTCAAATGGTGATGGAAGCAGAGCCTTCGGGGGTGCTGGGTTCGAATCCCAGGGGAAAAAAGGAAAAAATAGCTCATTATATAATTATAATTTGTTTATATGTACATATTCAACTCCCAAGCTTTTAATATAAAAAAAAGGAATTACAGTCGAACCTGGATATAAGATAAAATCACCATGCTGAACCTCGATATAAGAGAAACTGGATATACCTAGTGGAAATCTGGATATAAGAGAAAAAAAGGGTGGTCCCCTGGATTCTCTGATATCCAGGTTCGACTGTATTTGTTTAAGGAAAGCCAAAGCTTTTACAAATGTCTACCTTGATATGACGCGACTAAGTTTACATAATGCTACTGGGATTCGGACCCTAGCCCCTACTGGTGAGTAAATATTATTATTCACAGATATACCTATAATCCTAGATCTCACCCTCAAGTCTCACATTTGACGCACCCACAAAAATTGATTAATCACAATTAGAAACAATTTAAAAACGAAAACTCAACTATTCAAAACACAACCTTATTAGACACATCACTGAAGAACGGAATTTCATTGTAAACAAAACACAACTCAAATTATTCAAAACAGAACCTTATTAGAAACAATTGAAGAGTACACAGTCATGTTAAATATCCACAAAACGGACCCCTATTAGAAACAATTTACAACTCAAATTATTCAAAAAACTCAAATGAACAACTCAACAATAGCCTTCGCGAGACCCCTCAGCATCACAAAAGATGAAGGTGCTAAGTGAAAAAAACAAAACACAACTCAAATTATTCAAAACAGAACCTTATTAGAAACAATTGAAGAGTACACAGTCATGTTAAATATCCACAAAACGGGCCCTTATTAGAAACAATTTACAACTCAAATTATTCATTAGGCAAGGTTGCAACAAGGTTTCCCAGGTGAGGTAGGTACAAGGTTTAGAATTTCCCAGCAAGAGACTTCAACATCTCGTGTTAATAATTTACCTGACCTTTGGACGAGAAAATATTTCCCTGTTGGCATACCGAGAATTGCCAGGATGAAAGTTGGAAAGTAATTGTTCGGTCCGTCAGAAACAATTTATATTCAATTATGACGTCAATAAGCTCTTTCACTATGGATTTTTGAATTTATAATTTCCACGAGCAAAGGTCACACATTCACACATAATAAGTATATATTATTGATCTAAGATGTAGTGATAGTGAACGATATATCTGTTGGAATGATACAAATTTGCAACCCCCAATAAAGTCTGGTTTTCCCATGCAATAATTGCAATATATGTACTGAGTCTAGGTCGTCATTTAGTCTTCCAATACTTCTCGGGTAAAGGCAGTTTCAGGATCATCCGGGCAGTATAAACAAGGCATAACCCTAGTCTACATTTCCATTACCAATATCCCCTATCATCAAAACTAAACCTTTCCGAAGAGTGTAAAAAACACACCGTGTCAAAAAACTCTTATATATTTCTGGTTTACGGTTTATTTTAAAATATAAAAAATAAATAAGATCAAAACCAATCTCAGTGGTGTTATAGATGTACTATACTAAAGAACCTAAAGATGTTTAGCCGTCGGATATCGGACGAAGACTAGTACAGTACAGAGGTGTTTCCATCAAATTGCTGGAGAAATCGTCTCCATGTCAAAGAAGGGGATAAGAAAGTAATATTAGGAGAAAGAAAAAAAAATGGGATAGTGGAAGGAGATGGAGTCGGGCCCAAAGGATCTGGGGAAGAAGAAAGATTTACATTAATAGGGCAACTTAGAGAACTAGACAAAATCAAGCTAGAACTCATCCTACATATATCGATCCATCCGAAGTTCCCGAATGAAGTTACTGTGACATAAGTTCACCGAAGATGGGACAAAAGATTAGACCCAGAACGTCCGAAAAACGTAGGGTCGATGTCAACAGTATACCATGTTCTATGTTAAATGCTACATTTAACATAGAACACACAGATGCTACAATACTACATCTATGTAAAATGCTACATCAATCGTTTACAAGTAAAAACACCTCAGAAAACCCCCAGTAGGAGGGGAGACAAAATAAACAATCAGACTTTTCTTAATAACATCAATCGTTTACAAGTAAAAACACCTCAGAAACCCCCCAGTAGGAGGGGTGACAAAATAAACAATCAGACTTTTCTTAATAAAAAACAGAAAATCGAACCCAAACACATGTTCTCCGTTACAAACACCCCCTGCTGTAACATTTCCAATTTCCTCACTCAGGTTTCTCAATGGCATATCTCTCCCGACACACCTTACTCCAACCCCGACCGAAAGCAATTGAAGATTATGTAAATTGAAGCGAAATTTTCAACTTTGGGAAAGAAGTAATAAAATAAAAAGTTTTACAGATATAATTTTATATCATTTAGAAAGAGATAAAGGGAGGGAGGGATATTCAGAGAGAGGGAAGATCGAGGGAAAAGGGAAGGAGATACAGAGAGAGAGAGGGAGGAAGGAGAGAAGATCTTGAGAAATCCCTCACAATAAAATAGGACTAGGAAGAAGAAAATCCCGTTTGTTAATTTCAGGGTGTTTGGGGATCCAATGTTGCCAATACTTGTCAGCACTAGATAAGTAAATATCCATATGGAGAGAGGTTGAGAAGTTGGTAAATTTGGCAATAACACCCCTGTTCGCCTATTTATTGACATATGTAGTTTTCCGTTTTGCCGTTCCACCCCTGCTCGCCCATTTATCAACATGGTTTTCCGTTTCGCCGTTCCTTCTCGCATGGAGCGATAATTTTCAAAATTTCAGGGATGTATTTTGATAAGGCCTTTGATATGGTCACTCAGATTATTTCATAACCTTAACCTTATTATACTAAATTCCAGTTGCTCTACGACATGGGCACCCAGTATCCCTACTATAGTGCAACACATAACCTATATTTCCCAAACTCCCCCTGTTTCTTTCCCATGTCGCATGTCGTTCTCTCCGCCAACAAAACTCTCGAGTGTTTTCCATCCTCATAATTGAAAATAACAAAACTTTATAATCTTCTTCATAGTTTCAAATTTCCTTCTCCTCCCCACACACAGCTTCTTCGAAAATATTTCCTCCAATTTTTCCAACTTCTTGCATATTCAACGAAGTTTCTTTTTCCACTTCTTCTACTTCTTGATCGTCTCCTGTCTCCCAGTCCTCTTGTTTCTTTTCCAACTTTGTGTTCACTTTTTGCTCCTTCGGGTTTTTTTCTCCCTCCTTTAATGCTTTCTAGAAAATTATATTCTCCCATGTTGTTGTGTTGTTTTTAATTGATTATTATTTTTATTATATTTCCTTGTTTCCCTTAACTTTTCTCCTTTTTTTTTCACTTAACATGATATTGTTGTCGTTTTGTGTGTTCCAAATGTAACGTTTCGATTATTTTTGATACTGTTTTCGTTGTTTTTTGTCTGTAGTCTGTATGTCGGTGTTTTTATTTCGTACTGCAGTCTCTACAATTCATCTTGTTTTGTTTTTATTTTCTGCTGTTGTCTTGGGATCACTTTTAGAAATTATTCTTCGACAGTAGGCGATAGATTTATTGTTGTGTTATCTTTCTGTTTAAATAGTTTAGCTTTAAAACTGAGCTATTTGTGGGTTTCAACGAAACGTATAAAGAAAATTTTCTTAGTGGTAATTGTCCTGGAGTACATTTACTTCGTGAGTTGGGTATGTGATGATCATGAGTTTCAAAAAAACCAATGTCGAAATCGGAAAAACATCATAAAAATAATACGTTGCTTTCCTTTCCTTTTTTTTAGCTTATTAGACAATAGACAATACCCAGAACAGGGGGAGAGAGAGAGGAAGAGAAACCACGGTGTGGTTGAAAGGAGAGAGAGTGAGTGAAAAAAAGAAATTTGACACCTTAGCGAAGAAGGGTGGAAAATGTATTAGTGGTAAAGTAAAGAGATAGAGGTGAAGGGAAATGGAATAATTATTTTAATTAACGTTATCATATTTGACACCTCTTCAGTGTTTAATGGTATTAGGAGTGGCCTGACTGGAAACCCTTAAATACCACTAGGAACAGTCTCATTTCACAATGAAATTCTTCATAAGAGTGAACGTCTGAAAGAGTCTCTCGCTATTTTTGGTCTGATGATGGGAATCTGCAATGAGCATTCTCGAAAGCTCATCAAAATTTCCTTGTTGAATGTCAAATCTCAATTGCTTTTTTTATGGAGTAAATTGAACTACAGAATGATATTTTCAAGGTTTTCTTGGAGTATCTCAACTCATGAAGACTCAAACGTCCTGATCAGGGACATAGGCCAGAAGAGGTAGCCTAAGTGCACTTTACCCGAGTTTTGAATATTGTGTGACGTTGCCAGATCTTGCCCCTCTCCTCCCCACACTTGACAACACCGGAGAGCATTATCTCCAGGGACATTAGTGGAGATAATGCGAAAGCCAAATATGACACTTCTGCATCACGAGAATATAATTTAATCAACTAAGTGGAGAAATTAGAGGCAGTAACAGAAAGAGGCCCCCATTTGAATGCTGCATTTGAGATTGCTAAAAAAAAGTGAAAAGAATATTCCTGACGAAATATGGCTGAAAACAGTTAATAAAAATAACATGAAGGGATCAATCATAGATAGCCATATTTGTACCTTGGAAAATTTAGGGTAGCATACCCAATTGCAGTCTCTCCCCTTTAGTCCCCATAGCTTATGACAATGATATTGAGAGAAGGGAATTTAATTTGTATTATAAGCAGGAAAGGAGCTAATTCTCAAACTGATAAGATGCAGGATTTATAGAGGTGAAGGGAAATGGAATAATTATTTTAATTAACGTTATCATATTTGACACCTCTTCAGTGTTTAATGGTATTAGGAGTGGCCTTACTGGAAACCCTTAAATACCACTAGGAACATTCTCATTTCATAATGAAATTCTTCATAAGAGTGAACGAGTCTCTCGCTATTTTTGGTCTGATGATGGGAAACTGCATGAGCATTCTCGAAAGCTCATCAAAATTTCTTTGTTGAATGTCAAATCTCAATTGCTTTTTTTATGGAATAAAGTGAACTACAGAATGATATTTTCAAGGTTTTCTTGGAGTATCTCATGAAGACTCAAACGTTCTGATCAGGGACACAGGCCAGAAGAGGGAACCTAAGTGCACTTTACTCGAGTTTTGAATATTGTGTGACGTTGCCAGATCTTGCCCCTCCACTCCCCACACTTGACAACACCGGAGAGCATTATCTCCAGGGACATTAGTGGAGATAATGCGAAAGCCAAATATGACACTTCTGCATCACGAGAATATAATTTAATCAACTAAGTGGAGATATTAGAGACAGTAACAGAAAGAGCCCCCATTTGAATGCTGCATTTGAGATTGCTAAAAAAAGGGAAAAGAAACAAGATGAATATTCCTGACGAAATATGGCTGAAAACAGTTAATAAAAATAACATGAAGGGATCAATCATAGATAGCCATATTTGTGCCTTGGAAAATTTAGGGTAGCATACCCAATTACAGTCTCCCCCCTTTAGTCCCTATAGCTTTATGACCATGATAATAAGAGAAAAAGGAAGTTTACTTGTATTTAAAGCAGGTAAATCTCAAACTGATAAGATGCAGGATTTAAAAGGAACATCGAAAATTTCAAAGGAACACTGAAAAAGATAATGTAAAATTGTAAATCTCCAATATAATAAAGATTCGGAAATACAAATAGATCAACAATTCAACCTACAGGAAGAAGAGATGCATTTTTCGTTCCAATTTTATTCTCTCCATTCTCTTCTCACCCATTGTTTGTGCTTTATATTCTTTCAAAGGTTTTTTAGGTACGAGATGTAGTGCGTGAAAAGGATTATGTTACTTGGCTGTTTTTTTTTTTTTTTTTTTTTTTTTTTTCCCCCCCCCCCCGGGAATCCTTTTTTTTTTTTTCTTAAAGCTATGGGAGGGGTTAAGGAAGGATTAGATATTCCGAGGAGGGAAATGGTAGTGGTGTCCAAAAAGTGTTGCCCAGAGAATATGATTAATCGTCAATAGCTGAGAATTCTAGTTTTGAGAAACGTCGAAATATGGCTCATGGGCATCATGGCTCAAGAAATCAATTTGGGAAACTGGCTAGAGCTAGACATCAGCTTACACAAAAGAGATCTCGGGATTGAGGTTGGTTCCTCGGGAAAACTATAAGATAGTTAGATACCTATGTATACCTGCTGAAGAGAAAGACGGGTTGTGAAAAAGCACAAGTTACAAGTGGTGGATTTTTGAACTCAAATGTGTGATGAGTTTATATTGATGAAAAATTGATTTTTTATAAGTTCTATGTTTACTATATTTCAAAGGTCTTTCAAGAGAACATTGAAGGCGGAAGATTTTTTGTACTTTTTATTATTATTATTATTATTCTTTTTTTTTCAGGCCTTCGAAATTTCAAGAAATTTTCCGAGCATGAAACTATGTGGTGGAGCTTTCTCTCTCTATCGCTAAACTTTTCAAGATGTTAACCCCCTCCGTCCTTACTTCTTCCTTAACCCCCTCACGTCCTCCCTTAGTTCTTACCGAAACTTCTCTGCCGAGTTTCTCACCCGTGCCGTAAAAATTATTAGACACCGAGATAAAATTATTTTAAAAGCTTCACGGCCCGCCTCCTCCTCCTCCTCCTCGTTCTTTTTCGTCTCCCTCTCCTTCTTCTTTTCTTTTAACAATTATATGTTTCCGCTTTTCTTACCAAAAAACCCACCACCTTTGCCTTTTTAAAAACAGGCTTTTTTTCTCTTCCCGCTCGATGTTATGCTTCTCTTTTTGTCTTGAATTTTCCTCTTCTTTGGAGGCTTTCTTGCCTTCTTTCGCCCTAAAGAGAGAAGTTTGTAGCCTTCGAAGGCTCCTGCCATTATTTATGCTTTTAGAAAATAAACATTAACAAGCTGGTCCGTCCCTCCGGGAATTTTTGTAGCCCGTAAGTTTATTCGATCGTGATTAGAGAAAATCAGTACCCTATGTACGGCTACCCTAAATTTGTTTAATATTCAGTTTATTATCATTCTTCGATTTGATTTTTTGGAATTTACTTTCATGGTAATGATTAAAATCAAGACTAGAAAGGCCCGTTCTCCTTTATTCCGCAATATAAGGCTCCAGTCACCCAATCCATTTATTGGCGCTTGCTCTGCGTAGCTTAACATAGGTGACGCTAAACCGGTCTTAAAATGATCGACTGAAGTGTTATCTAGAAACTGTTCTCGCTTTGGAGTTCATAGGTCGTCGCGACAAATTTCGAGATCAGAGCTCATTTGTGTGAGAAAATGTGAAAAAAATCCCCCAAAACCAGTTTTTTTGGGATTTTTGGCTTATGGTTTGTCTGGAACAAAATTTGCACCGACCATTTTCGTGTTCCTGGTAAAAAGACCTTTAATTTGATATATTAGGTCGACAGGTTTAGATAAGTCCTTCTATGGGGACAGAGACAGGACCGACCGACCGACAGACCGACCGACCGAGCGAGTGACAGACACCGAAGCGAATACAATAGTCCGTCCCTTATACCTTTTTATTACTATTGTAATAGTAAAGGGAGGACGGACTAAAAACCCAAAGAAGAAGTACACAAACAACTTCTCTACATTTGCCTCGAATTTTGTACGTTCTATAGTTAAACGGGTGAGTGTGGGTATGGGTATGGCTCTGTTTTTTGTTTAACTTCGGTCAAAATTTGATTTTTTGATGAGCTAAAGAATTCGATGATGTAATCATACCAACTTAAATAATTGTTGATTTCAACAATTCTGTAAAATAATACCGAAATTGACACCTTTTCAAAGTTGGTAAAAACAACAAATAACCTTTACCTAGTGAACTGCTTTCGGAAAATTCTTGAAAAGTGAAAACTCAAATAGATACACTTTGTGCTCTTTGCTCTTTAGGGAAGAATATGAAGAAAACCCCAAGACAAGAAAAAAGAAAGAGAGAAAGAAGCAGCAGAAGAAGAAGACGAAAAAGAAGAGAAGAAGAAGAAATGATGACGAAGAAAAAGCCAAAAAGCAGCAACAGCAGAGTGAATATTTGAGTGTGAAGGGAAAACAATTCAATAACAGGTATTATAATAATAAGAAAAATAATAATAATATACATTGAAAAAAGATTTAAGAAGAAAAGTTTTCGCAACCCATTCAGCATATTGCTAGATGATGTAGATATTGCTATAATGATGTAGATATTGCTATAATGTTTGCCTTTTGGTGGTAATTTCTTATATTTGTGTATCTCAGAACTTTTACAGTTATCTGTTTACACACAATCTTCTGCAATTTGAGAAATGTCTGGAACAGCTAGAACTAGAAGTAAACATCCTAATCCTAGGAAATGTCGAGATCCAGGAAGATACACAAATCATATCACAGTGACACTCTCTACTACTTGAGTTACTACAATAACACACGGATGACAGATACCAATAGATCATAGCTATTATTAAGACCCATTCAATACCGCGCTAGTATTAGCCAACAATGCTGTTATGCTCGCCAAGAAGTTACTTGTATAGGTTTTTATTATCCCACTGCTTCGTGTTAATCCCAGTTCTGGACAAGAGTTTCAGTGACGTAGGACAACCACTGCATTTCCCAATGGACTACTTGGATAAGATTGGTGACAGTCTAGAAGTCCCAATAAGTAACATTAACAGACTATTTGATTTGCTACATGCATACTTTCTTCAGCACCAAACTCCAAATAGATAGATCTACAAATTCTACATTCATAAAGGTGCAGACTACTTCAAGGAAAACTTTCAATTAAAATCGTTTTTCCAATAGTCCCATTGTTTCTTTTTGCCCGTATGTCTTTTTTTTTTTTGACAGTGTATACTATAGTTTTTCTATATCTTTTTTTGTTCGTGTTTTGTCCAAGTATGACTAAATTGTATGATCAACCTCTGCCTCTATTTTTACTCTTTGTAGCTGTGATGACCTCTCTTCCCACAGCACTGATCATTCACAATACTACCCAGCGCATGATCTTGTATGTCAATACTCATAATTGCAACGACCTTGATCTTGATATAGTGATCTATTTCATCAAGAGTGTCCACAGCCTCACTGGTATCAATCAAATTCCCTCCAAAGATAACAATCAAATCTTTGGCGTCAAGTAGTCCCATGTCAATAGTACAATAAACAATGTGATACGATTAGGTGATAGGAATATCATAAAACTCCTGGCAAATATCATAAAACTCCTGTGTTCAAGTTGCTCGTCGTTGTAATGTCCTGGACTTCTAAAATTTCCCAGATATCCAAGAAGGAAGGCCAAAAAGAAAACTGAGAAAAGACAACATAAAGATCTAGCACAAAAATTACCCGGGAAGAAATTAGGAACACACGAAGATAATTTGGAAAGAAAAAAAGTGAATTAATGCAAAAATTGTTAAAAGGCGCAAAAGTATGCATCACAATGTCATATTTGAATAAACTCCATAAAGGTGTGGACTATTGGACATTTACCAGTCATTCACTCCAAACTACTCCAAAAGTATCTCATGTTCCCAACGTGTGAAGTGATTCACGCTGTACTTGATACGATTACACACATGGACAAATATTTAGATAGTCGAGCTCTGAATGGCGCCTTGTAGATAAGCGAGATAGGACCTGGCTGTGTTGACTTTGATAAGAACACAGGTAGCAAGCAGGATAGCATGTATCTCCAGCAGGAACAAATACTATGACAATCTGAGTTCTTTCTCAAATGAATGAAAACTGTTATCTTCATTGACGATGTTTATAGTTTCTTGCGTTTGATAACGTGTACCTGCCAGTCAACTGTAACGCAAGGAGTGTTTCTGGGTCCTGAGAGGTCGTACCAGTTCAAGTCGTACCAGTAAGTCACTTTCAGGAGTATATTGAAGAGGAGAATGGACGGTTTAGATTTTAAACTTTGGTAAACAGTATTGACGTATTGTTGAAAAACAATAGAAGTATTTTCTTGGGCGGGACTAAACCTTTGACGTCTGATGCTCAGTAAGTACAAGAACACAGGTAGCAAGCAGGATAGCATGTATCTCCAGCAGGAACAAATAATATGACAACCTGAGTTCTTTCTCAAATGAATGAAAAGTGTTATCTTCATTGACGATGTTTATAGTTTCTTGCGTTTGATAACGTGTACCTGCTAGTCAACTGTAACGCAAGGAGTGTTTCTGGGTCCTGAGAGGCTCAAGTCGTACCAGTAAGTCAGTTTCAGGAGTATGTTGAGGAGAATGGACGGTTTAGATTTCAAACTTTGGTAAACAGTATTGATGTATTGTTGAAGAACAATAAAATTGAAGTATTTTCTTGGGCGGGACTAAACCTTTGACGTCTGATGCTCAGTGAGATACTTTCAACAAATTCTACTTTAAAGCCTCCAAGAAATAATATTCTTCTTACTATGAATTATGAAATACACGATAATACATGCACATATTTCTGTATACTCAATTAAAGATACTATGAGAGGAGATCCTCTACTATTGTATCTCATATGTACTAGAAGCGGAATATGTAATATAGAGCTTGGGAACAATGGAATCTTCGCTACTCGCATCGATTTCACTGCTTAGCGTGGACGTCAAATAATTAATCCTAATCAAAAGGAGGAAAATCCAAGCAATCACAGATTGTTGACAAAGTAGATGTACATAAGGATGGAAAAATACAAGGGATGAAAATTACACCTAGAACTTTAATGTTGAAGTGTTTTCCTAGGTCTAAGCTATCATAGAAGCAATCATTTATACCATAACATACCTCAATACGCCTAGAGGGGACACGGATTATAGGTTGAAAAAATTAATGCACTGACTTTTCAGTTTCCAGGCCTAAATACTGGTATGCTAGCAAACAAGGTGGATTGTATTCCATACCCAAACAACAAAGTCGGTCTTGACAATTTACATGTGAATAATTCCAAGGACACGGATTATAGGTTGAAAAAATTAATGCACTGACTTTTCAGTTTCCAGGCCTAAATACTGGTATGCTAGCAAACAAGGTGGATTCCATACCCAAACAACAAAGTCGGTCTTGACAATTTACGTGTGAATAATTCCATGTTAAAAGTTATGTTTGGGAATAGGAAAATATTCATAATGTATGAAACAAAGTAGGGCGCTCACTAGGGTAAAAAGGAAAGAGGTTTTGGAAGAAAAAACTCAACTTTGTGCTGGGGGTCCCGGGAGATTGTTGGTTTTAAAGTGAAGTGCCATGTCATCCCTGGGGACATCGGGAGTTCTCTCATATTTTCCAACTCTCACCTTCTCCTAACATATGCGAGAGCATTATAATCATATTCTTGTTCTAAAGCTCTGAGTCTCTAGCGTTTGTTTTTCGTAAATTTTGCATGTACACATGACATGAGACTTGGTTTGCTTATTTGTTTGTCTGTCTGTGTTGTTTGTTATAGGATGTGTATGCAATTCCCATGCCTACGAGTTTTACTAAAGCTCTGAGTCTCTAGCGTTTGTTTTTCGTAAATTTTGCATGTACACATGACATGAGACTTGGTTTGCTTATTTGTTTGTCTGTTTGTGTTGTTTGTTATAGGATGTGTATGCAATTCCCATGCCTACGAGTTTTGGTTAGCGGAGGTTCGGAAACACAAACAGAAGTAAATCATGGCAACATATAAAATGGGAAACCGTTCTATCCTTTGATTGGTGTTCTAATAAGAACACAGGTAGCAAGCAGGATAGCATGTATCTCCAGCAGGAACAAATAATATGACAACCTGAGTTCTTTCTCAAATGAATGAAAACTGTTATCTTCATTGACGATGTTTATAGTTTCTTGCGTTTGATAACGTGTACCTGCCAGTCAACTGTAACGCAAGGAGTGTTTCTGGGTCCTGAGAGGCTCAAGTCGTACCAGTAAGTCACTTTCAGGAGTATGTTGAAGAGGAGAATGGACGGTTTAGATTTTAAACTTTGGTAAACAGTATTGACGTATTGTTGAAAAACAATTGAAGTATTTTCTTGGGCGGGACTAAACCTTTGACGTCTGATGCTCAGTAAGTACTTACACTTTCAACAAATTCTACTTTAAAAGCCTCCAAGAAATAATATTCTTCTTACTATGAATTATGAAATACACGATAATACATGCACATATTTCTGTATACTCAATTAAAGATACTATGAGAAGAGATCCTCTACTATTGTATCTCATATGTACTAGAAGTGGAATATGTATTATGTAATATAGAGCTTGGGAACAATGGAATCTTCGCTACTCGCATCGATATCACTGCTTAGCGTGCGCACATATTTCTGTATACTCAATTAAAGATACTATGAGAAGAGATCCTCTACTATTGTATCTCATATGTACTAGAAGTGGAAATAAGACCATTATTGTACAGCGGAGGGTACTCGTGAACTGGTGTCATAATTGCAAATATTCAATTAGACTGAGAACCCAGTGGTGGATGATGGAAGACACAACACTCCAACAACTAAAAATCTCAACTAGGTTTAGAAGATTTCAAATTTGATTGGATGAAAGATTAACTTGGACCATTTAATGAGATTTTCGGTAAAGAATTCAAATCCATAAAGGTGCCATGCTTAGCGTGCCAGCGTGTATTGTGACTAATAACTATTATTAGAATTAATAATAACTGTACAACTCGTGTTTACATTGTTGGATATTAATTCACACTTTATCTGCTCGCGAACATACACTGCATATTCATTTCGCAAGGTAAACATACCTATCGGAGAATTACTCATGTACAAACAATAACTATTTGTCGAGTTAGCGGAGGTTCGGAAACACAAACAGAAGTAAATCATGGCAACATATAAAATGGGAAACCGTTCTATCCTTTGATTGGTGTTCTAAACATTACTGGTTTCAATAGCCTTTGAATCCAGGCTGTTGAAACCAGTATATATCATTAAATACACTAACTTGATGCGATGAAAATCTTCAGAAGACATGAAGGTGGTACCTGACTCAGAAGAGTTGAATTTTCCTGGTTTTCTTGAAAGATATAGAATCGTCGGTCTTTGTTCCTGCCAAATAGAGAGAGGAAAATACTATTGGAATTTCAAAGCCACGTTGCCAAAAATGAACTTCGTAGTGAGCGAATAGAGATTTCCAGGCCCAAAGTCCTACATTTGAACAGATGAGATCATGAGAAACTAGAAACAGGCACACAACACAAGGATTGCAAGACTTGAACGTAAATCTGTGTTCTAAACATTACTGGTTTCAATAGCCTTTGAATCCAGGCTGTTGAAACCAGTATAATTCATTAAATACACTTGATGCGATGAACATCTTCAGAAGACATGAAGGTGTACCTGACTCAGAAGAGAGAGGAAAATACTATCGGAATTTCAAACTTTCAAAGCCACGTTGCCAAAAATGAACTTCGTAGTGAGCGAATAGAGTTTTCCAGGCCTAAAGTCCTATAATTCAACAGATGAGATCATGAGAAACTAGAAACAGGCACACAACACAAGGATTGCAAGACTTGAACGTAAATCCAACATAGATCATATTCATGTGACGTATATAGTTCAGGGATTCTCAGTCTTTTGTCCACCAACAAGGCTTAAGATAATCATGGTCCATCTGCATTACCTGATTTACCTGTAAGCAACTTTGAGGTTATGATTGCGAAACTTTCAAACAAAATTAACAAAAAAAGCATCTCAAAAGAAGCTGGATTCTGTTACTAACAGTGACATTGATGATGACTTTGATGAATCCTTTGAAGGAAAAAGAGGCAAAGGGCAAATAAGATTAGCTAGAATCCAAGACTTAAGCGTAATTGTTCCGGAATTAAGAACATTAATGAAACAATTGGAAAAGTCCTAGATGAAATGGTCATCCTGCCTGACCAGAGAAAAGCAAAGTAGACAAGAGGTATTACTAATACAGCTATAATACCTTCTTCTCAAGGTGGACCTAGTAACACCGTTTAGAAACCACTCCATCGCACAACATATCATTGTGTAGGAATCGTGCAGGGAAATATAAAATATTCCAAACCAGAGACTCCAAGACATTCATGAAGACACAAACGTGGTATTGTTTTCTGCTTTATAATCTTTTGTATCCATCATAAATTCTGACTTCACTAAATACTTCAACCCAACCTTCGCCTGCCTCCTTAGCTGTACAATCTATCTCAGAGATAGATAAAGTAGAGAGTAAAAGGTATCTAATAATATGTATAACTAAGTATGTACAGTGAATTCGTCCATTTGGAGGTAGTTGCCCTGGAAATCTAAAGCAGACACAGGTACCAACAATCCAATAATGGGATCAGACAAGTAAGTATGTAGGTATGTAGTTATAAATTTGAGTCATTTGTCCAGTTCTTTAAAATTACCGACTAATCCTATTTTTGACCTCTTCTTGGTTTAAAATCTGACCTGCATGGTTTAAAATCTTGATCAAATTCCAATATAGAAATCCAAGGAATCACATGAGATGTTGTCAAGTCAAGCTTGGTCCTTCGTCCCATTAACGCAGTAACCAGAATGGTTGGATCTCTTCTCCACAAGGGGTATATTGTGGGTTCGAAGTAGAAGACGGTCTATCTCGTTTACGCCTGACTAAACCATTTCTTGTAAAAGTAAACACACACCGCGGGACTCCCCATGCGTTCTGAAATGTAATTTACAAGAAAAGAATTTGATTTCTTTTTTTCATTCCAAGGAGACCACCCTGCGTATAGCGTTCACCCTATGCAATCCCAATGAGAAGAAGGTAATTCAATTTTTAATTTTAATTTATTCCAAACTAATCCATATGGAGTGAAAAGAGAAAATGTTACACGGGAAGCGATATGTGCTACAGTAAATTAAAATAATAACATTAATAAATTAACACAGTAGGTAGTTGCATTACATATAGAAAAATTATACGAATGACTCTTTTACTTCGTGATGAACGGTAGTTAATTTCCAAACAACTTGCCCCAGAATCCTCGTAATGGTTCATATTGTTGACCTCCCTGGTGAACCGAATGTCAGAGACACTGCCAATCAAAACACATATGTAGGCACAAGATTTCCTTCTACTTGTGCCAATTGTGAAAAGAAAACTACACGACAGACAATGTAAGAACAGTCCAAGTTGACAAACCTTTTCCAAACGATGTCAAAAGCAGATTATACATCCATGTGAACAATGCCAAGGAATTCAACTCCAAGCCCACCTGATGTACTGGTGCTAATGCTTTACATTTTATCACTCCAGTTCTCATAGTAAATTGTACGGGGGGACTATTAGAGTGCAAATATATTCGAGATAAGACCATTATTGTACAGCGGAGGGTACTCGCGAACTGGTGTCATAATTGCAAATATTCAATTAGACTGAGAACCCAGTGGTGGATGATGGAAGACACAACACTCCAACAACAAAAAATCTCAACTAGGTTTAGAAGATTTCAAATTTGATTGGATGAAAGATTAACTTGGACCATTTAATGAGATTTTCGGTAAAGAATTCAAATCCAGAAAGGTGCCATAGCCAAGTTCTTACACAACTTTTTACATTGCACGAAATATCAGAGCCGTTTTTCAGATCCTTTTATTGTTGTGCATTGAAACTAGTAATGAATCTATGATATCAGTGGACAGTGTACACAGGTCACAAATGTACATCATAAACTCAACTTCTCCAGCCCACACCACCAACTCCTGCACTGGCTTCGGTTTACATTATGACGGTAAAATACTGCACACAGATATTATGCAAACATTTCTTCAGGAAATGCATTACTCTCCCCCCGAGCACCTCACTTGCAAACATTTCTCGATAGCGGAATACTCCAAGTGCTTTGGAAAATATTTATTTCTTCAGGAAATGCATTACTCTCCCCCCGAGCACCTCACTTGCAAACATTTCTCGATAGCGGAATACTCCAAGTGCTTTGGAAAATATTTAAATATTAATTGTCACACAGGGACTATGCTTCTCACGGGCCTGTGTGAGGTGTTCCATACCGGGGGTACCGCCCGAGCCTGGAGATCGCACATCTTCGTTGCCATGGCCACCGTATGAGAGGGACGAGGAGGGGGGTCTCTGTAACACGAACAAAATCAGGGAGGATTCGTTAGTCAAATTGTACAAAAACATCTCAATGAAAAGTTCATGTTGCAAGTTACTGGAGATTCCAAATCTAAAGTTGGTAACATTTGCGGACACGGAAATTAAGAAAGTAATAAAAAAAAAGTTATTGTTGCTGAAGATCAGCACAAAATGGGTAGAGAGGTCCCACTCTTTTTTGTCTTTCTTCTTCTGCTTCTTCTTCGTTTCATTGAAGTGAGAGAATTCTTCTAAAGAAGCTCTTCCATCCAACCTTCTCAAAAGAAGCTGGATTCTGTTACTAACAGTGACATTGATGATGACTTTGATGAATCCTTTGAAGGAAAAAGAGGCAAAGGGCAAATAAGATTAGCTAGAATCCAAGACTTAAGCGTAATTGTTCCGGAATTAAGAACATTAATGAAAATCTCAATAGCTGAGATTCAGTTTTGAGAACGTCGAAATATGGCTCATGGGCATCATGGCTCAAAGAATCAAGTTTGGGAACTGCTAGAGCTAGACATCAGTTACACAAAAGATCTCGGGATTGAGGTTGGTTCCTCGGGATAAACTATAGATAGTTAGATACCTATGTATACCTGCTGAAGAGAAAGACGGGTTGCTGAAAAGCACAAGTACAAGTGGTGGATTTTTGAACTCAAATGTGTGATAGTTTAAATTGATGAAAAATTAATTTTTATAAGTTTATGTTTACTATATTTCAAGGTCTTTCAAGAGAACATTGAAAGGCGGAAGATTTTTTTACTTTTTATTATTATTATTATTATTTTTTTTTTTCAGGCCTTGAAATTTCAAGAAATTTTCCGAGCATGAAACTATGTGTGAGCTTTCTCTCTCTATCGCTAAACTTTCAAGATGTTAACCCCCTCCGTCCTTACTTCTTCTTAACCCCTCACGTCCTCCTTAGTTCTTACCGAAACTTCTCTGCCGAGTTTTCACCCGTGTAAAAATTTATTAGACGACGGATAAAATTATTTTAAAAGCTTCACGCCCCTCCTCCTCCTCCTCCTCGTTCTTTTTCGTCTCCCTCTCCTTCTTCTTTTCTTTTACAATTATTTTCCGCTTTTCTTACCAAAAACCCACCACCTTTTGCCTTTCTTAAAAACAGGCTTTTTTTCTTCTTCCCCTCTGCTCATGCTTCTCTTTCTTGTCTTGAATTTTCTCTTCTTTTGAGGCTTCTTCCTTCTTTCGCCCTAAGAGAGAAGTTTGTACCTTCGAAGCTCCTGCCATTATTTATGCTTTATGAAAAAAACATTAACAAGCTGGGTCCGTCCCTCCGGGAATTTTTTAGCCCGTAGTTTATTCGATCGTGATTAGAGAAAATCAGTACCTATGTACCTACCTAATTTGTTTAATATTCAGTTTATTATCATTCTTGATTTAATTTTTGATTTTACTTTCATGTAATGATTTAAAATCAAGACTAGAGCCCGTTCTCCCTTATTCCCAATATAAGGTTCAAGTCACCCATCCATTTATCGGCCTTGCTCGGCGTAGCTTAACATATCTGACGCTAAAACCGGTCTTAAATGATCGACTGAAATGTTATCTAAAACTTTCTCGCTTTGAGTTCATAGGTCGTCGCGAAAAATTTCAAGATCAGAGCTCATTTGTGTGAGAAAATGTGAACAAAATCCCCCAAAAGCCAGTTTTTTGGTTTTTAGCCCGTCCTTCCTGAAATTACATGAAAGTAAAATCAAAAAATCAAATAAAGAATGATAATAAACTGAATATTAAACAAATTAGGTAGGTACATAGGTACTGATTTTCTCTAATCACGATCGAATAAACTACGGGCT
>NW_007378046.1:14720-65096 GCF_000475195.1 Diaphorina citri | reverse complement strand
AGAAGCAACAGCAAAAGAAGAAGAAGAAGAAGAAGAAGAAGAAGAAGAAGAAGAAGAAGAAGAAGAAGAAGAAGAAGATGACGATAAAGAGGAGGAGGAGAAGAAAAAGAAGACGAAAAAAAGCCAAGCAGCAGTAGCAGCAGAGTGAATATTTGAGTGTGAAGGGAAAACCAAGTGTCACCTCCAATCAGCTCATAACTTCTCACTCAAAGCCTTCCACTCTCTCAATGCCAAGCGCCTGTTTTATATTTGATTACTTTTTCATATTTTTCGGGGAGCAACCCGGGGAGTGTTTGTGTAAACAACGGAAAGCGTGTGTGGGAACTAAGTTTAGCCTGGATATGGAAAACACAACAACAATAGAGGAGCAACAAATGAAAGGAGACCTTGGAGTAGAAAGAAGAAGTGTCAATAAAGTAGGATATAAAGCCTATAACTTTCAGAAGGATAACCTCAAAACTAAAGATTGGATTAAAATGTCCCGCAAGTTAGTACTGGATTGCAAAGCCTTTTAGATAGTCCGCCACAACATTACAAACATTTTAATAATAATAAAAAAAAAAGAGAAAGAGCATCTTCTTCCAAAAGAAATAACAGAAACACCAACTGAGGGATAAATAAAGAAGCACACAAAGACCAACTAAAAGAAGAAAACAGAAATCCCAACTGGAAGAATAATATGCAAAAGAGAAGTATATTTATATCTTAAAAGAGAATATTACAGAAATGCTCAACTAAAAGGAATAAGAGAAGTTAGAGGAAAGAAGAGAAGGAACTGCAAACAAATTAACCAAGACAAACTCCTTGGAGGAAAAGTTTTTTAGACATTCCCAATGCTCATGATGAATTGCACAGATACTTTGCAGAGATAGTGTGTATTGTTGCAGAGGTGTTCAGAATTCAGATCATTAGGCGAGATAGAGCCGTTGCACAATAGAAGTTTGGAATATTAATGCCGGTAATGTGAAGTTTTCCCGAGAGCTCAGAAGTCCTGATGAAATTCTTATTGGAGAGGATTGATAATGAGATGAAGCGAAAAAAAAGCTCAAGGGGTACTTCGTGGCACAAGTGTCTCCGAGAACTCCTAAGAAGCCCTTATTTCTGTCAGGCCTATAATTCCCTAAGAGCTTAAATTGCATGGTATAAATATAAAGTATAAACCTTTGACAGATTGATTTGTGTTAGATTTTTAGTTACAAATTAGCTTTAATAAAAATGTCTAAATTTGATGAAATTGGAATGTGAAGTTTTCCCGAGAGCTCAGAAGTCCTGATGAAATTTTTATTGGAGAGGATTGATAATAAGATGAAGCGAAAAAAAAAAAAAGCTCAAGGGGTACTTCGTGGCACAAGTGTCTCTGAGAACTCCTAAGAAGCCCTTATTTTTCTGTCAGGCCTATAATTCCCTAAGAGTTTAAATTGCATGGTATAAATATAAAGTATAAACCTTTGACAGATTGATTTGCGTTAGATTTTTAGTTACAAATTAGCTTTAATAAATGTCTAAATTTGATGAAATTAAGAAAAAATAATAAATAAATAGGAGGATTACTTACCAGGATCACTATGGTCTAGACTGGGGTGGGAGGGGGGTTGTTGGGAGAGGGGCCCGGGGGTACCGCCCGAGCCTGGAGATCGCACATCTTCGTTGCCATGGCCACCGTATGAGAGGGACGAGGAGGGGGGTCTCTGTAACAAGAAAATAAGGGGTGGATTCGTTAGTCAAATTGTACAAAAACATCTCAATGAAAAGTTCATGTGGCACATTACTGGAGATTTCAAACCTAAAGTTGGTAACATTTGCGGACACGGAAATTAAGAAAGTAATACAAAACTTGCAAAAATTTGTTGCAAAAACGTGATTGTTGCAGAAGATCAGCACAAAATGGGAAGACAGGTCCCACTCTTTTTTGTCTTTCTTCTTCTGCTTCTTCTTCGTTTTAGTTGAAGTGAGAGAATTCTTCTAAAGAAGCTCTTCCATCCAACCATTGGTTTGATTGGTTTTAGTTTGATAGGTTCCCTCCTACTCCTATACTTAGTGGTAATAGACAATGTAAAAACAAAATTGTCTATCAGTGAATACCAATGGTAAGTTATTTTACGAGTATAAATCAGATTAAGATTCATAGAAACAACAAAATTGAAACAATAAAATACAAATAATTGCCTGATTACAAGCTCGCAAATCCTCTAACAAATTCCAGATTGCTATAAACATGGAAGAGGAAAGACAATAGAATCGTCAACGCACGTCAAATAATTAATCCTAATCAAAAGGAGGAAAATCCAAGCAATCACAGATTGTTGACAAAGTAGATGTACATAAGGATGGAAAAAATACAAGGAATGAAAATTACACCTAGAACTTTAATGTTGAAGTGTTTTCCTAGGTCTAAGCTATCATAATCTCAAAAGAAGCTGGATTCTGTTACTAACAGTGACATTGATGATGACTTTGATGAATCCTTTGAAGGAAAAAGAGGCAAAGGGCAAAGAAGATTAGCTAGAATCCAAGACTTAAGCGTAATTGTTCCGGAATTAAGAACATTAATGAACCAATTGGAAAAGTCCTAGATGAAATGGTCATCCTGCCTGACCAGAGTAAAGCAAAGTAGACAAGATTACTAATACAGCTATAATACCTTCTTCTGATTAATGAAACAATTGGAAAAGTCCTAGATGAAATGGTCATCCTGCCTGACCAGAGAAAAGCAAAGTAGACAAGAGGTATTACTAATACAGCTATAATACCTTCTTCTCATTAATGAAACAATTGGAAAAGTCCTAGATGAAATGGTCATCCTGCCTGACCAGAGAAAAGCAAAGTAGACAAGAGGTATTACTAATATTACAGCTATACCTTCTTCTCAAGGTGGACCTAGTAACACCGTTTAGAAACCACTCCATCACACAACATATCATTGTGTAGGAATCGTGCAGGGAAATATAAAATATTCCAAACCAGAGACTCCAAGACATTCATGAAGACACAAACGTGGTATTGTTTTCTGCTTTATAATCTTTTGTATCCATCATAAATTCTGACTTCACTAAATACTTCAAACCAACCTTCGCCTGCCTCCTTAGCTGTACAATCTATCTCAGAGATAGATAAAGTAGAGAGTAAAAGGTATCTAATAATATGTATAACTAAGTATGTACAGTGAATTCGTCCATTAGGAGGTAGTTGTCCTGGAAATCTAAAGAAATTCTGACTTCACTAAATACTTCAAACCAACCTTCGCCTGCCTCCTTAGCTGTACAATCTATCTCAGAGATAGATAAAGTAGAGAGAAAAAGGTATCTAATAATATGTATAACTAAGTATGTACAGTGAATTCGTCCATTTGGAGGTAGTTGTCCTGGAAATCTAAAGCAGACATACAATCTATCTCAGAGATAGATAAAGTAGAGAGTAAAAGGTATCTAATAATATGTATAACTAAGTATGTACAGTGAATTCGTCCATTTGGAGGTAGTTGCCCTGGAAATCTAAAGCAGACACAGGTACCAACAATCCAATAATGGGATCAGACAAGTAAGTATGTAGGTATGTAGTTATAAATTTGAGTCATTTGTCCAGTTCTTTAAAATTACCGACTAATCCTATTTTTGACCTCTTCTTGGTTTAAAATCTGACCTGCATGGTTTAAAATCTTGATCAAATTCCAATATAGAAATCCAAGGAATCACATGAGATGTTGTCAAGTCAAGCTTGGTCCTTCGTCCCATTAACGCAGTAACCAGAATGGTTGGATCTCTTCTCCACAAGGGGTATATTGTGGGTTCGAAGTAGAAGACGGTCTATCTCGTTTACGCCTGACTAAACCATTTCTTGTAAAAGTAAACACACACCGCGGGACTCCCCATGCGTTCTGAAATGTAATTTACAAGAAAAGAATTTGATTTCTTTTTTTCATTCCAAGGAGACCACCCTGCGTATAGCGTTCACCCTATGCAATCCCAATGAGAAGAAGGTAATTCAATTTTTAATTTTAATTTATTCCAAACTAATCCATATGGAGTGAAAAGAGAAAATGTTACACGGGAAGCGATATGTGCTACAGTAAATTAAAATAATATCATTAATAAATTAACACAGTAGGTAGTTGCATTACATATGTTTAATTTATTCCAAACTAATCCATATGGAGTGAAAAGAGAAAATGTTACACGGGAAGCGATATGTGCTACAGTAAATTAAAATAATAACATTAATAAATTAACACAGTAGGTAGTTGCATTACATATAGAAAAATTATACGAATGGCTCTTTTACTTCGTGATGAACGGTAGTTAATTTCCAAACAACTTGCCCCAGAATCCTCGTAATGGTTCATATTGTTGACCTCCCTGGTGAACCGAATGTCAGAGACACTGCCAATCAAAACACATATGTAGGCACAAGATTTCCTTCTACTTGTGCCAATTGTGAAAAGAAAACTACACGACAGACAATGTAAGAACAGTCCAAGTTGACAAACCTTTTCCAAACGATGTCAAAAGCAGATTATACATCCATGTGAACAATGCCAAGGAATTCAACTCCAAGCCCACCTGATGTACTGGTGCTAATGCTTTACATTTTATCACTCCAGTTCTCATAGTAAATTGTACGGGGGGACTATTAGAGTGCAAATATATTCGAGATAAGACCATTATTGTACAGCGGAGGGTACTCGTGAACTGGTGTCATAATTGCAAATATTCAATTTAGACTGAGAACCCAGTGGTGGATGATGGAAGACACAACACTCCAACAACAAAAAATCTCAACTAGGTTTAGAAGATTTCAAATTTGATTGGATTAAAGATTAACTTGGACCATTTAATGAGATTTTCGGTAAAGAATTCAAATCCAGAAAGGTGCCATAGCCAAGTTCTTACACAACTTTTTACATTGCACGAAATATCAGAGCCGTTTTTCAGATCCTTTTATTGTTGTGCATTGAAACTAGTAATGAATCTATGATATCAGTGGACAGTGTACACAGGTCACAAATGTACATCATAAACTCAACTTCTCCAGCCCACACCACCAACTCCTGCACTGGCTTCGGTTTACATTATGACGGTAAAATACTGCACACAGATATGCAAACATTTCTTCAGGAAATGCATTACTCTCCCCCCGAGCACCTCACTTGCAAACATTTCTCGATAGCGGAATACTCCAAGTGCTTTGGAAAATATTTAAATATTAATTGTCACACAGGGACTATGCTTCTCACGGGCCTGTGTGAGGTGTTCCATACCCCCAGATAAGACTCCAAAGCTGACGGGTTCAACTTGACTTTGGGGATTATGCAAACGATTCTCTTGACTCTTTCACAGCAGCTTGGAAGTTCAGATAAGATGAAGTCTTGTATCGCAAGAGATTCAGATTCTCTTTCAAACAGAATAACAAAATGGTTGAATTCAATGCAAAAATACGTAAACTAAAAACGGATTTGATGAGTGATTCCAAAATTGGCAACCCCGACTCCGTTGCCTGACTCATCCCAAACATCAATACAAGGGACGATGTCAAAATTAAAGCTCAAGCATTCAAGAGTTAACTACTCAAAACCAACAAGTGATTATCAAACAGTACCTATACAAACAAGGAAAAATATACAAGAAATGAATCAAAATACATTAAATAAATCACACATGTGATCTTCAAAACTGAAAAGTACAAAAAAAGTTCACAAGGAACATCTCTCCGTTGTTTTCCCGGGGACAAAAAAGCGTATCGAAAAGTGAGTGAAGTCAGTACATGTGTTCCTAACTGTTGCGGCCCTGTATCATGTGATAGTCAAGGAATAGGGTGTGTGTCAAATCCTACATGAATTAAATTACGACTTGCATTCAACGAGACAGTTGAAGCGTGACCCTTTGAATTATTTTCACTCTGAGATCAGCTGTCGCTCAGTTGTCGAGCACTGCTTCCTCGTTGAGAACCATCGGAGTATTGTGCCAATGATCGACAATCGACATAGTGATGGTGGTTGACATAGGGACGGGAACAAATATGTCAAAAGTTGTCACCATGACACACAACTCACCTAGATACCTTAGCCTAAAGTTTAGACTTTAAACTTTGCAAACTAGTCCATCGACACCAAATGGTGAACTACCCTACTGGTCTAAACAAACCAGAGACTTGGTACAGGAGATTCAGCACTATCAGTTCATAAGTTATCAAGAGGGAAAATGGTGAAGAGATACAAGGAAGTGATCAATATGTCAATAGATTCAAAATTTACACCAACTGATAGCCTCCATACAATGAAACAATAGCCAATAGCCGGTGGTGGCCCAAATGATCAAAAAGTTATCGGTTATGTAATTTATTTTCTAGGTGAGATTTAGCTTTCTGAAAAGAAGAGTTGAATGTGCGATCCCTTGCTTACAAAGTTGCTCGCTCTGTTTCATGGTTTAGCTTTTCATAGATTCATAGTCATAGTGTTTGTTCCTAGGAGTCGGGTTATAGGCTGGATATTCCCCAATCCCCCCTCTCTACTCCAAGTCCGGAACAATTTTCAATCTTTATTGTCACTATTGTCAATTTTCTAACCAGTTCTTTTTTATGAATGTTGGGTTAGTTTTTTTCACAAACAGTTCATTTTAATTGTTTAATCTTTTCTTCGAGCCATTGTCGAACGGGGATTTCATAGTTTTTTATATAAAGTGGTGACCCTATTTTTTTCTACTTTTATGTTAATAAAGATTGCAATGGTTCTTTTTATATTCTAATCCGCGGCAAAACATTCAGTCATATGTTGTTTATATTGTCAAATGATTTACTATGTGGGAATGTATGAGTTTACAATAATTATGCACTTTATCATTGGTGAAATTAAGCATACACACATTATTCATTTCCGCCAAATAGTCGTAAATATAGAGGTGGCATATGAAAAATTTCAGCTATAATAACTGATGGCTCTGATGCTAAAGGGAGGAAAGGTGGAATGCCTCATATAGGATCGTGTTCCGACAGATATTTTCATGCTTACAAGAATTCCAAAATCGGACTAGCAGAACTGCGTCTAATAAAAGGTACAGAATTTGTGCTTTCCCATAAGGAAACCATTCAGGAGGCCTAAATGGAAATGCAATTCCAGAGAAAGCTTCAGTTGAACACAACTCATGTGTCAAGTTAACATATAAATAAACTATACTCGTAGCTAGAAGTAACAACTAAAGCAACATTACAAAGAGAACATAAATAAAAAATAAAAATGAAAAAGTTATGAAAAGTATCAAAGGTATAAGTTATGTTATTATCAGGGTATCTATTCAGGTAGGGTATGCATTCAGTCAGTTCGATGACAGATTGTAACATACTATGAATAATAACAATACGAGAGCGTTGCTCAACATCAACAAACCTGGAAAAGATATAGAGAACCACAGCCAACTGATAAACATTAAAACAAGGCTAGACAATTTGCCATTGAAAGAAAAGGCTCCATAAGAAATGTCTATTAGTCCAGCTTAGAAAGTAGTAGTCATATCATAACCTTAGAGAAACAAGAAATAAAGCTCTTGATGAATACCCTAATTTTAAGAGCCTTCCTAACCTTTTGGAACATCGTTTAAACTTTTGGCAATCCTTGTGCCAACACAAACCCTCAAACACAGGAAACGGTGGAAATCCGTTGTCTTTTTAACCGTCGGAGAGACAAGAATACCTTAGAGAAACAAGAAATAAAGCTCTTGATGAATACCCTAATTTTAAGAGCCTTCCTAACCTTTTGGAACATCGTTTAAACTTTTGACAATCCTTGTGCCAAACAAACCCTCAAACACAGGAAACGGTGGAAATCCGTTGTCTTTTTAACCGTCGGAGAGACAAGAAAGCTTCCCCAGAAGTAGTAAGAGCATTGATAAGTCACAAATCCGTGTTTTGAGACCCGCTCTCCACCTATCACAGTCGTATGTAGAGGTTACAGGATTCCTATTGACTCTATTTAGACATGGCATAGACAATGACAACTAACTAGCTGCCCGGTTTGAAATTAAAATGAAGGCAAATATCTCGGAGATTAGAATATTCTCATGATCATTTGGAAGTCATAGCTGGAGAGGCAAATAGGGATTCTCAGTCTTTTGTCCACCAACAAGGCTTAAGATAATCATGGTCCATCTGCATTACCTGATTTACCTGTAAGCAACTTTGAGGGTATGATTGCGAAACTTTCAAACAAAATTAACAAAAAAAGCATCTCAAAAGAAGCTGGATTCTGTTACTAACAGTGACATTGATGATGACTTTGATGAATCCTTTGAAGAGGCAAAGGGCAAATGCAAATATATTAACCATAGATGGTCATATGACGAACATGTAGTGGACCAACATGTAGAGTTTGAGGAGCATAAAGAAGTAATATAATAAAAGTAATAATAGTGCTTATCAAAACATTAGTGGTACCCCATTGGAAAGCCCTAAAGAAGAGGATGGAGCCTCAATGGTGACCACCAATTGCTCCGAAAACTCCCAAGATGGTCGTCATATAGCCCTAGGGAGGCGGATGAATTCGAGGCAAATATATTAACCATAGATGGTCATATGACGAACATGTAGTGGACCAACATGTAGAGTTTGAGGAGCATAAAGAAGTAATATAGTAATAGTAATAATAGTGCTTCTCAAAACATTAGTGATACCCCATTGGAAAGCCCTAAAGAAGAGGATGGAGCCTCAATGGTGACCATCAATTGCTCCGAAAACTCCCAAGATGGTCGTCATATCGCCCTAGGGAGGCCGATGAATTTCGTGGCACATTGTCCGAACAGTTTATTGGAGCAGAGTAACCCTTAGGCCGACTTTTGTGGTTCAGTATTAGATAACATTCATAGGTGGAGACGGTTCAAACACCTTATTGGAAAGATTGGCGCTACCACAAATATATTAACCATAGATGGTCATATGACGAACATGTAGTGGACCAACATGTAGAGTTTGAGGAGCATAAAGAAGTAATATAATAATAGTAATAGTAATAATAGTGCTTATCAAAACATTAGTAGTACCCCATTGGTTGAGGTTGAGACGGTTCAAACACCTTATTGGAAAGATTGGCGCTACCACAATGGGAAACTGGAAAGTCCAAAGATATAGTCAAACGTACAAGCTCTCTCAGACGTGAAAGGCTTAGGCCGACTTTTGTGGTTCAGTATTAGATAACATTCATAGGTGGAGACGGTTCAAACACCTTATTGGAAAGATTGGCGCTACCACACTGGGAAACTGGAAAGTCCAAAGATATAGTCAAACGTACAAGCTCTCTCAGACGTGAAAGCAAACCCAACACCAAACGCAAAATACAAGGCAACAAACACAGGACCTAACTAACACTAGTAGAATACATCGTAACGAACACAAGGATGAGGCTGAGAAGAGTGACACATATGTCTGAGGAATGAGATGGGTCCCACCATCTAATGGAGTTTACATGTCTCATCATGCCGAGTATGATTATCATAAAGTATATAAAACTTGTTATCACGTCTACCATTCTACCTGACTTACCACTTTCGTCTCTGAAACAAGAAGCAAGTGTTTTTCTTTTAGATGTTGGTGCTCTTATCAAAAAGAAGAAAAAATAGACTACTACCTTGGCAAAGATCTTTTACTTCTGGATCTATGTAGCAGTTAGGGAACAATCTTTAGGTACCATTGAGAAACCAAAGAACAGAAAGAACTACAGAAATGCCCTACTACCGAATGGTCCCAATGACTTGAAAGGTGAAACCAACAAAGTAGGGGGTGCTGGATCTATGTAGCAGTTAGGGAACAATCTTTAGGTACCATTGAGAAACCAAAGAACAGAAAGAACTACAGAAATGCCCTACTACCGTATGGTCCCAATGACTTGAAACCAACAAAGTAGGGGGTACGCCGCGCCGTATAACTTAAGTAATAAGTACCTCCATATGCACACATACATACGTACTCCCAAAGCATACAAACTTTGATATGAAAACGGAAAAACACACGAGAGCCAAAACCAGTAGAGGAACACATACATACGTACTCCCAAAGCATACAAACTTTGATATGAAAACGGAAAAACACGCGAGAGCCAAAACCAGTAGAGGAAAAAAAATGAATTTGACAAACACAAAATACCACATTGAAAAAGAGACGGAGACTACGAAAGAAAAAAAAAACTACATGAAGATAATTTATGATTCGACTCAATCCAGCAAACATGAGACGCAACCATAATGGCAATGGCTGCAATAAGCAATAAACCTGACATAATGGAAGACATTGTAAAAACAAAACATTAAAGACAGTTTTGATGTCTTCATATTAATGACAATCATAAATACAAGAAAGAAATAAATCAGCAAATTAGAAAGAGAGAGAGAGAAACGAGACCACAAAAATGACATAAAAGTAACAACGATGATAGTAAATTCCAATAGCGTGTTCTTTGAAGATCAATGAAATGAGCTCGATGAGGTGACAAGTAATCTGGTTGGTAGGGATCCCACTATAAAAGACATCATAATTCCTACAAGTGATGGAAACTGATCAACGCCCAGGGGAAAAATTAGTGATACTCAGACAACAAATTTAACCAAGACATTTCAAGGAGCCTTGAAGTTGATATTCAAATAAATTAAAATATTAACTTCAAACTAGGGAAAAGAAGATGTCTACATCATAAAAACTTGCGTCTGGCGTCGTAAATTTAAATAACAGGTGCAATTGATGACGTATTCATCCTTATTGAAAGATAATCATAAACACTATGCAAAACTGCACACCCATGTTGGTAGAATACTTTTGGGTACTAAGCACACAACTTATATTAATATCACTAACCAAGACATTCCGACTAATCTGAATGAGCAAAACACAAGGCCATTTGGTAACTGGAGAGGCCATTTTTTTCGGTCTTGAAGGTCTGGCAATAATGTAAAACATTGGGTAATTTTATTTTTATTGATAGTCTCTGATTGTATGAATTGCCAAACTAAATTACTGTCGATGCTAACATTTCGTTTTCTTGACCCTCAAGGATTTTTCTACAACGTTACCATTTTCCTTGCAAAAGTATTCTTTTATTTATATTCCAACAATGAATTTTTGAATACCTTGATCTTGATGTGTTCCTAGTGCCTATGAACCATCTTGTATGTGGTCGAATCTATGTATTGTCTGATAATGCTTCCATTACTACACTCTTCTGTGAAGGTCTGGCAATAATGTAAAACATTGGGTAATTTTATTTTTATTGATAGTCTATGATTGTATGAATTGCCAAACTAAATTACTGTCCTAGATGCCAACATTTCGTTTTCTTGACCCTCAAGGATTTTTCTACAACGTTACCATTTTCCTTGGAAAAGTATTCTTTTATTTATATTCCAACAATGAATTTTTGAATACCTTGATCTTGATGTGTTCTTAGTGCCTATGAACCATCTTGTATGTGGTCGAATCTATGTATTGTCTGATAATGCTTCCATTACTACACTCTTCTGTTCATATGATTCCACTCGACACATAGAGTATAGTAACTTCTAGTAACGGTTGTGGAATCTATTCTTCATCTCGTGTCTTCAGAGTGCTACTCTCAGGGGAGGTGGGTCTTGTCTTCGGAGTGTATATTAATACCCGAGAGTGTCTCTGCCAAGAGATACACATTGATGGTTTATTGGAATATGCTCGACGTACAGGGTCAGAAGTCTCAGACCAAGTTCGGAGAAATTGTAGAAGAGGGCGATCGGACCAAGGTATCAACCGAAGAGATTTGCTGGAGATGGACATCAATCCAAACAAATGGAGGGGGCTAGACAGTCCAAAACTGTACTGGATGGAGTAGGAATACAGTGACTGTAGAAGAGTTTTTGGAAGAGTCAGTTAGTATTGACTACGGACAGAGATAGTGTATGTGTCGACCACAGCATCCTGTATAATCATTACAAAATGACGAAGAAGAATAAAAAAAAGTTTCATCTCTCAAAAAAAAATCTTGGCAAGCAATCTTTTTTTCTCTCTTTTTATTTTCTTTAAGGATTATAATAACTTGCTTCAAGTTCTTTGACAAAGCAAGCTGAGCGTATGTATATTGAATGCCAGACCTGAGTAATGCCAGCTCATAATGTAAATCCCAGGATAAACAAGCGATACAATACAAAATATCAACCAGGCAGACTATAATCTAGATGCGAGCACTAACTAATAACCATGGTTAAAAATGTTTAATATCTTTATTTATAGGTCTCATACTCCCATATAGAGAAGACGAAACTTTTATGTGTTGGAAATGTAAAGCAGAATGGAACCATGTTGAAAGGCTGCAATGTAGTGGCATCATCAATATTCCTCTGTAAAATAGCCCTAAAGAAGGTCGACTCCAAACTAGAGCTATCAGACCAACTGAACTTTGAAAACGAATCGATTTGAAAAATTGTTCGGAGACAAGTAAGTGCCCTCGTCAAATGTTCTAGGTTTCATAAAACTTACCAAACTACAAAACCAAAAAACATACCTCGTCTGAAATCTGAATGAATTATCCATTCTTTATGGCTCTGTAAAATAGCCCTAAAGAAGGTCGACTCCAAACTAGAGCTATCAGACCAACTGAACTTTGAAAACGAATCGATTTGAAAAATTGGCGGTAGTTCGGAGACAAGTAAGTGCCCTCACCAAATGTTCTAGGTTTCCTAAAACTTACCAAACTACAAAACCAAAAAACATACCTCGTCTGAAATCTGAATGAATTATCCATTCTTTATGACCATATAGAGAAGACGAAACTTTTATGTGTTGGAAATGTAAAGCAGAATGGAACCATGTTGAAAGGCTGCAATGTAGTGGCATCATCAGTGATTGTATAATATTCCTCTGTAAAATAGCCCTAAAGAAGGTCGACTCCAAACTAGAGCTATCAGACCAACTGAACTTGGAAAACGAATCGATTTGAAAAATTGTTCGGAGACAAGTAAGTGCCCTCGTCAAATGTTTCATTTTGAGCTGAGCTTCCTTAATATTAATTACCATATTACGGTAGATTGGCACAGGTTCATTCAAGGTTTCATCGGATTATTTTACTAGACACATGGCAGTGTTTTTCTTACTTTCACTATCAGTTCGGATCAATACACTTCCATTCAAAGTGTTAGCAGCTTCCACTAGCGCTGGATACCAGGAATTTTGAGCTGAGCTTCCTTAATATTAATTACCATATTACGGTAGATTGGCACAGGTTCATTCAAGGTTTCATCGGATTATTTTACTACACACATGGCAGTGTTTTTCTTACTTTCACTATCAGTTCGGATCAATACACTTTCATTCAAAGTGTTAGCAGCTTCCACTAGCGCTGGATACCAGGGAGCCAGGAGTAAATCAATGCACTAGATACCCTCTATGAAGTGTTTGATTTATGAAGCGTTTGTGGCAGATTTTTTATGAGTACTCAATTCACTTGCTCTGATATTTATTTAAATAATATCTATCTACCTATTTATTGGTTGAGATAAAAGTTCATGTCAAAGTAGATCTTCTGAGTTCCAGAAGAATTTTCCTACTTTGACGTCCGAAGCATGAAATATAAAGTCAACTTCACGATATAGTCAGTTGCTTTCAATGCCTCACAACCATTTCAAACGAGTTGAATTGGGAGTAGATATTGCAGGAGAGATAACGCGATAATAGTTTGATTAGCATAATGAAATAATGATTATTATTAGTGATTAAGTTCACAGATAGACACGTACATACACTCTCGACTTACTATAAACTCCGACAAAAGCATGTTAGAAATGTAATTCAACCAGTCAAGATGGAGCTTGATAAAAAAAAGTTACACTTAAGTTCGATACTTAACCAGAACGGTTATGCAATACATAGGTTTTAATTATGTTGCATGAGTAAGTATAATATCTATCAAGATATCTTGAAAATGTTGCCTTTTAATGTACTTAAGTTCGAAAAAATGCTGTTATTAAAATAAAGCAGTCACTAGTGTCATAGTTGTAGGATATCTTTGTCAGTTGACCATCGCGATGTTTTAAGTTCAATGCTACAAGAGGCTGAAATTCAATGCTACGCTGTTGTGTGCTATTATAGGTGTTTTTCCTCCCCTCCAAGTGTAATTCATGTTTCTCAAAAAACTGTCAACGAAAAACCTTTGAATAGGAGCACTCAATGGATTGTCTGAAGACATTGAAATTTTCTTCCAATGTCTCAAGTTTTCATCATTGGTTAATGAGTCATGAAGAAATGTAAATTTTCTGCTGACTAATCATTTTCAATCATTTTTGTATAGTGAAGTTCGAGATCCCCTTGCTTAACATCACAACACAATACCTCCACATCAAGAATTTATTACTAGCGTGAGATTCCCAACACATGTCCACTAATTTCCTAATCGTCCTGTTGTGGTAAATCCAAAATATAAAAGATAATTTAATGGGTTTCCACCCTTTCCTTACACCCTGTAATTACCATCTAGTCGACTTCACTACCACACATGTCAATTCACATGTAATTGGATAATGATAGTTTTTGATGCCTTTGTGGTTGAGCATTTATGTTATTATTTTTATATCGTGCTTAAAGGTTTAGGTCGTCGGGTTCAGTTTAACCCGTTCGTGGCATTCTCGTGGAGGTTTTGTTTCAACACAGTTGGCGTGCGTACGATTGATTGTTATAATGATGGGGTTTTGACATGTGAAATACAAGGGACGTACCGTTATCAACAAAGAATTTTGCACTGTTATCGTTGAATGTGAGCAGATGTGCATTGAGATCTCCAAACTCAGACAACTTGGCTATGGGATAATTGTGTCGATTCTGCTGTTAACTCCTGTTCACAGATTATTCGCAAGATCAACACTAACCATAACCACTAACAAGCTATTAGATTTAGATCCTATCATAGTAAGCATTGCAATTTAAATGAACGTGAAGTTTCTAGTCATTCACACAGTGAACACAAGTGATAGCATACCTAACTTTCGAGGTTCATTGGAAGCTTTCATCAGCAGTAAGTCCTGATCTTAGTATCTATCCTAATTCAAAAGAGATAAATAGATCTACTGTACACCTTCCATGTAAGAAATGCGTTAAACTAATCAGGGAGTTCCGGATACAACTGAAATTTGGTCAGTGATCCTAATTCCCCGCTAATGATCTAAATGATATTTTGTTTGAATTGAGGAAAGGGATGATGATCGCTCATTTGTGTGATCATTTTGTTGAGCCATTAAGTCATAATTTAGGGGTTTGCATTGTTGGAAAGGGTTGTAGAGAAAGTATACAACTGCGTCTAATAAAAGGTACAAAATTTGTGCTTTCCCATAAAGAAAACATTCAGGAGGCCTAAATGGAAATGCAATTCCAGAGAAAGCTTCAGTTGAACACAACTCATGTGTCAAGTTTACATATAAATAAACTATAGCTAGAAGTAACAACTAAAGCAACATTACAAAGAGAACATAAATAAAAAATAAAAATGAAAAAGTTATGAAAAGTATCAAAGGTATAAGTTATGTTATTATCAGGGTATCTATTCAGGTAGGGTATGAAGAGTCAAGAGTGGGACTAAAATTCCTGCCCAGTTTAAGTGGGACTTTAACTGATAAAATCAAAGGTAAGAAACTAAGAGTCCTAGGGAAATTTTTAAAAATAAATAGATAATAACTGAACACATCATCAGGAAATGGCAGCAGATGTGCATTGAGATCTCCAAACTCAGACAACTTGGCTATGGGATAATTGTGTCGATTCTGCTGTTAACTCCTGTTCACAGATTATTCGCAAGATCAACACTAACCATAACCACTAACAAGCTATTAGATTTAGATCCTATCATAGTAAGCATTGCAATTTAAATGAACGTGAAGTTTCTAGTCATTCACACAGTTAACACAAGTGATAGCAGACCTAACTTTCGAGGTTCATTGGAAGCTTTCATCAGCAGTAAGCCCTGATCTTAGTATCTATCCTAATTCAAAAGAGATAAATAGATCTACTGTACACCTTCCATGTAAGAAATGCGTTAAACTAATCAGGGAGTTCCGGATACAACTGAAATTTGGTCAGTGATCCTAATTCCCCGCTAATGAATCTAAATGATATTTTGTTTGAATTGAGGAAAGGGATGATGATCGCTCATTTGTGTGATCATTTTGTTGAGCCATTAAGTCATAATTTAGGGGTTTATATTGTTGGAAAGGGTTGTAGAGAAAGTATACTAAGTCTAGGTTTAGATGAGCTTGACTGTGAAAAAGTAACGGGAGATAGTTTGTGGTTTTCTACTCAAATATCATTTGTAAACAATTGCTCAAACTTTTTCCGGGCATAGCTTCGATTCCGTTTGTAAACAATTCAACAAACTCAATAGTTCTCAATAAATGGAAGTTGGAAGTACGGTTTGAAGTTTGAAGGCTTGGAATAGTTCAATTCCAATTGCCAGCCTTATCTTTACAACTACAATTACCCTCCCCCACTCACTCATTGCATAACATCACTAACAAATACAGCGAATACTTCATCTTCCTGCCCAGTTTAAGTGGGACTTTAACTGATAAAATCAAAGGTAAGAAACTAAGAGTCCTAGGGAAATTTTTAAAAATAAATAGATGTTAACTGAACACATCATCAAGAAATGGCTCATAAAGATGACCTCTAATGGGATATTCTTGAAACAAATTTTCTGCAAAATGATACACCAAACTTATTCTGAAACCAGACCTGGTGCCTGAGTACGAATATATGATGAACTTGAAGGTAGATTTGAATTTTTCAACAATAGTTCATATTCCTGTTGTATCTGCAAGACGTTTTACAAGATAGAAAAAAAGAACGAAGGAAGAAAAGGAGATGGGAAGTAAAGTTTAAATATATAAATGGGTCTCTTGAGGTAATAATTTAAAGAAATAAGTCAACACGTCAAGAAGGTAATGGAAAAAAAACTCTGAAGAAAATGAAATGGAAGCAGCAAGATTGTATTGGGATCACATCCTTATCTCTCAGGGTACGGAAAATGTAATAAACAAACAAGATGAAGATATGGGAAATGAAACCCGAGGTGATATATCCAAGAACATGAAATAGGTGAATGTGTGTATTATAGCATCGGGGATTTATAGAATAAACAACATGAGGCGAAAATGGGAAATAATCAGAAGTATCATGATAGTACCAACAACCAACGACATACAGCCAAAAATGCTAGTGAGATATCAAAAGAAAATTCAAGAAACAAATCAAAATACAAGTATTAGTTCGATCGGTATTGGTTCAATCCCTGTATTATTTATCACAAGGTAACTTTGAATTGTACAAGTTCTCTTATTTCCAACAAGAGGTTGCGTCAGTGAAGAATTTTGATATTCGGATTGATCTATAAATGTAATAAACAAACAAGATGAAGATATGGGAAATGAAACCCGAGGTGATATATTCAAGAACATGAAATAGGTGAATGTGTGTATTATAGCATCGGAGATTTATAGAATAAACACAATAATGTAATAAACAAACAAGATGAAGATATGGGAAATGAAACCCGAGGTGATATATTCAAGAACATGAAATAGGTGAATGTGTGTATTACAGCATCGGAGATTTATAGAATAAACAACATGAGGCGAAAATGGGAAATAATCAGAAGTATAATGATAGTACCAACAACCAACGACATACAGCCAAAAATGCTAGTGAGATATCAAAAGAAAATTCAAGAAACAAATCAAAATACAAGTTCGATCGGTATTGGTTCAATCCCTGTAATATTTATCACAAGGTAACTTTGGATTGTAAAAGTCCTTTTATTTCCAACAAGAGATTGCGTCAGTGAATAATTTTGATATTCGGATTGATGACAGCCAAAAATGCTAGTGAGATATCAAAAGAAAATTCAAGAAACAAATCAAAATACAAGTTCGATCGGTATTGGTTCAATCCCTGTATTAACTATCACAAGGTAACTTTGGATCGTACAAGTTCTTTTATTTCCAACAAGAGGTTGCGTCAGTGAAGAATTTTGATATTCGGATTGATCTATGAATTCCTTGATACACCTTTGTTAAATGACGTCGAGGAATTTGGATTTGGGATCGTACAGACAAGCGGTCTCCTAATAAACCCAACTCTATCCGAACCATCGTTTTCGATGATTCATCGTTTTAAAGTGGACTTTCTGTATACTGGGTGAATGTGGCAGTTATCTCTCATTTGTACGCCATTTAAATCAGCGTTTGGTAACTGGAGAGGCCATTTTTTTCGGTCTTGAAGGTCTGGCAATAATGTAAAACATTGGGTAATTTTATTTTTATTGATAGTCTATGATTGTATGAATTGCCAAACTAAATTACTGTCGATGCTAACATTTCGTTTTCTTGACCCTCAAGGATTTTTCTACAACGTTACCATTTTCCTTGCAAAAGTATTCTTTTATTTATATTCCAACAATGAATTTTTGAATACCTTGATCTTGATGTGTTCCTAGTGCCTATGAACCATCTTGTATGTGGTCGAATCTATGTATTGTCTGATAATGCTTCCATTACTACACTCTTCTGTTCATATGATTCCACTCGACACATAGAGTATAGTAACTTCTAGTAACGGTTGTGGAATCTATTCTTCATCTCGTGTCTTTAGAGTGCTACTCTCAGGGGAGGTGGGTCTTGTCTTCGGAGAGTGTATTAATACCCGAGAGTGTCTATGCCAAGAGATACACATTGATGGTTTATTGGAATATGCTCGACGTACAGGGTCAGAAGTCTCAGAACAAGTTCGGAGAAATTGTAGAAGAGGGCGATCGGACCAAGGTATCAACCGAAGAGATTTGCTGGAGATGAACATCAACCCAAACAAATGGGGGAGGGGGGGCTAGACAGTCCAAAACTGTACTGGATGGAGTAGGAATACAGTGACTGTAGAAGAGTTTTTGGAAGAGTCAGTTAGTGTTGACTACGGACAGAGAAAGTGTTTGTGTCGACCACAGCATCCTGTATAATCATTACAAAATGACGAAGAAGAATAAAAAAAAGTTTCATCTCTCAAAAAAAAAAAAAAAAAACTTGGCAAACAATTTTTTTTTTTTTCTTTTTTTTTTTTTTTTAAGGATTATAATAAACTTGCTTCGAGTTCTTGACAAAGCAAGCTGAGCGTATGTATATTGAGCCAGATCCTGGAGTAATTGCCACGCCTCCATAATGTAAACCCAGGATAAACAAGCGCGATTACAATCAAAATCATCAACCAGGCAGACTTAATCTAGATGCGAGCACTAACTAATAACCATGGTTAAAATGTTCTAATGATCTTACTATTTTATAGGTCTCATGGACTCCCATATAGAGAAGACGAAACTTTTATGTGTTGGAAATGTAAAAAGCAGAATGGAACCATGTTGAAAGGCTGCAATGTGTGGCCTCATCAGTATGTATAATATTCCTCTGTAAAATTCTAACCCTAAAGAAGGTGACTCCAACTAGAGGCTATCAGACCCCAACTGAACTTGGAAAACGAATCGATTTGAAAAATTGTCGGGAGGACGCAAGTACAGTGCCCTCGTCAAATGTTTCAGGTTTCATAAAACTTACCAAACTACAAAACCAAAAAACATACCTCGTCTGAAATCTGAATGAATTATCCATTCTTTATGGCATTAATTAGCTGGGAGAAGAAGAGCCAGATACACCTGTTACCAGCGACCATGGTATCCTAATATGCTAAATGAATAGTAATTCGGTGGACACAATTGTCAAGTGTGCCCCAAGTGGACTGAACAGAAAAACAATTGACGGTCTAATTCTAATGAATGAATAATTAGTCCAAGTCAGAGGTGATGCTGAAACAAGAACACTGAACGACCGAGTTGAACAGTAGTCTGTCAGTCAGATGAACATTCAATGATCATTACTTGACTATTAGTTAGTTGATGTTGCCCAAATCTTGTAGACGATCCATTGCTCGATTTCATCTACAAAATTCACTGAGTCTTCGTCTAGAATCCAGATTTGTTTCCTTTACATTCAGGAATAAAACGCTAAGGATAGTCTATGTTACCAGTTTACTGTTTGATAGTAAGATGTTTTCTATTGACACTCTCTAACTATGACATCAGATGTTCACGTCCCATGCAACACTCTGTCATAGTTTGGTCATTGTTATCACAGATGAGGCTACTTGTCTTAGAGAGGAAGACATTTGCAATTGAATAGTCATGTAAATGACGTCCAAAATAAACCTGGTTAGGCACGCTTGTCGTTTCCATTCTATGAGGAATCTTTTGTTGAATTCATTGTCCTCCGAAATCTAGCACGTTTGAGCGCGAAATCTGTTGCTACTAGTGGCTCTTCTAATTATGAACAGTGCTCGTGGGGTTTTCAAACATCTCCACACATTCTTCACGAGTACCAAAATAAGAATCATGTCTCTTCCTACATGGAACATATTCATTCAAGAAAACACCTTGAAAAATCGTGAAGAATCGTCTCTCTCCTCTCCATATTCTTTCTTAATTCAAACCTCTGACCCTGGCTAGATATGACCCACAGTCACTGACTTCATTGTAGCTGGGTTCTAGGAGTACAGGATAGGTTTCGCCCACGGACAGGTTGAGTTGAGGAACATTGCCTACAAATGTCTATTCCTGCTTACACTGTTCGTATGAATGTCATCAGAACTGCCTAGCCTAGGTAGTGTAGTGGTTCAAATGCCGGCCTGTTAAACAGGGAGCGTGGCCCACGCTCAAAGAGATGATAGTCAATCCCAGCCGAAATATGAAATTTTGTCAAGATTATTTGATAATTTAACCAAAACAACAGCAGAAGCCTACTGATGAAGTAAAGGACCTTTTTAGTAATATGCAAGCAGAATAAATAAGCACTACTGCACAGTACAAAATAATAGATAGGTAGGTAGTAGGTATAGCTACCAAAGGTAATGATAGGTAAGTATCAAATGCTAAAACTTGATTCTGAATTCTGACATTCAAAGCGTAAATTCTTTTCTAAATCAGACATTCAAAGCGTGTACAGAAAAAAGTCGAGCATGTAATCTATTGACGCAGAGAGCACTATAATGGACACTCGTCATAATGCTGATTACTGAAAAGAAGATGGTCAATCCCAGCCGAAATATGAAATTTTGTCAAGATTATTTGATAATTTAACCAAAACAACAGCAGAAGCCTACTGATGGAGTAAAGGACCTTTTCAGTAATATGCGAGCAGAATAAATAAGCACTACTGCACAGTACAAAATAATAGATAGGAAGGTAGCAGGTATAGCTACCAAAGGTAATAGGTAAGTATCAAATGCTAAAACTCTGACATTCAAAGCGTAAGTTCTTTTCTAAATCAGACATTCAAAGCGTGTACAGAAAAAAGTCGAGCATGTAATCTATTGACGCGGAGAGCACTATAATGGACACTCGGCATAATGCTGATTACTGAGGTCCGTTATGACATGATCAATCATACGGCGAGATATGACAAGTCAAGGTCATTACACATGGGACACTATGCATGTGGGAGACTAGTGACTTGGTTTAGATCGTGTCAGGTGCTCTATTGTCACTCGGGCAAGTGTCATGAATCTGTTATCATAGAGAAGAAATAATTGAAATGCCATCTGTGTCAGAGAAAAGTTGATCTTTTGTCAAAAGTTCGCCCGGTTTTCCCACTTCCTCCCCCCTTTAATTAGTGCGTCAACAACCGATAGCTTTTTATGCATGTGGGAGACTAGTGACTTGGTTTAGATCGTGTCAGGTGCTCCATTGTCACTCGGGCAAGTGTCATTCCATGTCCATCTGTTATCATAGAGAAGAAATGGTTGAAATGACATCTGTACCTATCGGAGAAAAAGTTGATCTTTTGGTAAAAGTTCGTCCGATTTTCCCAATTCCTCCCCCCTTTAATTAGTGCGTCAACAACCGATAGCTTTTATATTTCTCAATATTTGTATCTTTACTTGCCCGTAAACTGTCCCCATTATTCTCTCTGGTCTCTTCAATATTATCATGAGTGTGGTGCGTGGTTCTGTCAGTCCTCTCCTCTGAGGATATCTTTGTCAGTTGACCATCGCGATGTTTTAAGTTCAATGCTACAAGAGGCTGAAATTCAATGCTACGCTGTTGTGTGCTATTATAGGTGTTTTTCCTCCCCTCCAAGTGTAATTCATGTTTCTCAAAAAACTGTCAACGAAAAACCTTTGAATAGGAGCACTCAATGGATTGTCTGAAGACATTGAAATTTTCTTCCAATGTCTCAAGTTTTCATCATTGGTTAATGAGTCATGAAGAAATGTAAATTTTCTGCTGACTAATCATTTTCAATCATTTTTGTATAGTGAAGTTCGAGATCCCCTTGCTTAACATCACAACACAATACCTCCACATCAAGAATTTATTACTAGCGTGAGATTCCCAACACATGTCCACTAATTTCCTAATCGTCCTGTTGTGGTAAATCCAAAATATAAAAGATAATTTAATGGGTTTCCACCCTTTCCTTACACCCTGTAATTACCATCTAGTCGACTTCACTACCACACATGTCAATTCACATGTAATTGGATAATGATAGTTTTTGATGCCTTTGTGGTTGAGCATTTATGTTATTATTTTTATATCGTGCTTAAAGGTTTAGGTCGTCGGGTTCAGTTTAACCCGTTCGTGGCATTCTCGTGGAGGTTTTGTTTCAACACAGTTGGCGTGCGTACGATTGATTGTTATAATGATGGGGTTTTGACATGTGAAATACAAGGGACGTACCGTTATCAACAAAGAATTTTGCACTGTTATCGTTGAATGTGAGCAGATGTGCATTGAGATCTCCAAACTCAGACAACTTGGCTATGGGATAATTGTGTCGATTCTGCTGTTAACTCCTGTTCACAGATTCTTCGCAAGATCAAAACTAACCATAACCACTAACTAACAAGCTATTAGATGTAGATCCTATCATAGTAAGCATTGCAATTTAAATGAACGTGAAGTTTCTAGTCATTCACACAGTGAACACAAGTGATAGCATACCTAACTTTCGAGGTTCATTGGAAGCTTTCATCAGCAGTAAGTCCTGATCTTAGTATCTATCCTAATTCAAAAGAGATAAATAGATCTAGTGAGCACCTTTCATGTAAGAAATGCGTTAAACTCATCAGGGAGTTCCGGATACAACTGAAATTTGGTCAGTGATCCTAATTCCCCGCTAATGATCTAAATGATATTTTGTTTGAATTGAGGAAAGGGATGATGATCGCTCATTTGTGTGATCATTTTGTTGAGCCATTAAGTCATAATTTAGGGGGTTTGTATTGTTGGAAAGGGTTGTAGAGAAAGTATACAAAGTCTAGGTTTAGATGAGCTTGACCGTGAATAGTAACGGGAGATAGTTTGTGGTTTTCTACTCCAATATCATTTGTAAACAATTGCTCAAACTTTTTCCGGGCATAACTTCGATTCCGTTTGTAAATAATTCAACAAACTCAATAGTTCTCAATAAATGGAAATTGGAGGTAGGGTTTGACGGCTTGAGGTATTCCAATTGCAAGCCTTATCTTTACAACTACAATTACCCTCCCCCACTCACTCATTGCATAACATCACTAACAAATGCAGCGAATACTTCATCAGGAATATTTAAATGAAGAGTTTAGTCTTTTTTATTCTAATGAGGGGGGGACTCGGAAAGAAAGAGTTAACAGGAAGTTTGATTGCACATTGCAGGATTTGCACACCTGGTACTTGGAGCTGATGAAATGAGAACAGTCCCAACAGAGTAAAAGAGTCCGGGAAAAGGAACAAAATATTTAGACAACTAATTTGAGGAACTGTTAAACATAGATGAATCCATGATCTATCTGCAGTACACAGGAAAGATTATTTGGAGACAGATTTTGAGGAAATGATTTGAGTGTAGACGGCAACAGAAAAGTTTTTCAGAATAACTTACCAAGATAAGAAGGCACCATGTAGCCGAGTTGATCTCCAATAAGAGACACAAATAAGAGATATTCAAAGCTTTTTTGAAATTCTTGCAAAAAAGAGTCGGAAGAAAAGGAATAAAATATTTAGACAACTAATTTGAGGAACTGTTAAACATAGATGAATCCATGATCTATCTGCAGTACGCAGGAAAGATTATTTGGAGACAGATTTTGAGGAAATGATTTGAGTGTAGACGGCAACAGAAAAGTTTTTCATAATAACTTACCAAGATAAGAAGGCACCATGTAGCCGAGTTGATCTCCAATAAGAGATATTCAAAGCTTTTTTGAAATTCTTGCAACAGAGTAAAAGAGTCGGAGAAAAGGAATAAAACATTTTGACAACTAATTGAGGAACTGTACATTGATAAATTCATGACCTATTTGCAGTACACGTAAAAGATTATTTGGAGACAGAATTTGGGGGAATGATTTGAGTATTATAATTATGACGGCAGAGGGCAAGTTTTTCAGAATAACTTAACAAGATAAGAAGGCACCATGTAGCCGAGTTTATCTCCAATAAGAGACACAAATGAGAGATATTCAAAGCTTTGTTGAAATTCTTGCAAAGAAAGAAAAAAAAAAATCACGAAAGTCCCTACAACTTTCAAAGCAACCAAATGATCAAATGTTTATCTCGCAAATTTTCCGCCGCATAATTCATCCATACTCAGCTGTGGTTTTGGCACAGCTTCTCGATTATCAGTGTCCGAGAAACACCTGAATCTCCAGTTCAGGATAAACTTGGCACCAAACAAACCGTACCAAACCGACTTCATAAATATTATCAAATATGTGGGCTAAATAAGTTCTTTGTGTTACATGGGATCTGGCAGCCTGAACACATACAAATAAACAACATTGATATCTAGTAACTAGTTACCAAGTTTCATTCGAATCTCTACTGGTGAGGCCTCCATACAAGGAGAATCAATGTTAGGATTAAATAATTGGAAAATTAGAATCTCTATTATTCAGGCTAATTTTTGATGAATTCCCGAATATCCGAATTGTTAGGATTCTTTTTCAAGAGCATCCTCCAAAGTCCATTTACTATGAGGACTATAAACTATAGGTATTGCAACATTACTAGTGTTGCGATCAAATCCTTCCGATAAGACAAGAATCTCTCATGATGTTATGGCCAGGCTAGAAGAAAATGACATTGACAAGATCTTGTCGATTTTCCATCAGTAACAATAGTCTTCTGCTCGGAGCTCACATATTCAATAGGAGAGATTTGTGCATCGGTTCAGAAGTATGAGCGTTCCTATTGTCACTTTGTAACAAGTAGACACACATGATTCTAACAAGAGTAACGGGACATGTAATGTACCATATCAGTGCCTGACTGTCTATCCAACACATGTGAGGAATCTTGCAACACTACTGCAGCCTGATGTGTGACATATTTAGTTCCACGTGTGAGAGTCTGCTGTGTTAGACGTTTTTCACACTAGATTTCCATCTACACGGACGGATCTTCATGGAAATTTTCACACGGGCTCCATGTTCTATCTTTTTTACCGGATTTTCTGGTTGCATTTACGTACTAGTTGCAACTGCATACCTACATGAAAATACTGGTTGAATAGGAGGCTCTCAGGATGAATTAAACAAAACTACTTGTGGCAAATGTGGCATATTAGGAGTCTTCATCTTCACAAAATATTAAATCAATGAGGAGTTGTGGACTATTATGGAATTAAAAGATGAAAACAGAAAGAATGTAAAGAACAAGAAATCTCCAGCAGGGAACCTCTTCAAAATTTTAAAAAAATTGAGAACCTCGTATCAATCCTGGATGAAGATTCTCTAAGCCTAAGGAGTATAAGGGATCGTTGCTCCCATATTTTCATATCTAGCCTCCAAATGCCATAAATCCTTGAATTGCAGATGTAAGTGAATACAAGATCTTCATGAAAATTTTCACACGGGCTCCATGTTCTATCTTTTTACCGGATCTTCTGGTTGCATTTACGTACTAGTTGCAAGTGCATGATGATGATGATGATGATGACCCCATGACACCCTATCCTGGGCAGGGGTTTCCCTTGTGAGCCAAGGGGGTTGTTGGAGTTCTGGATCATAATAAGTTTTTGTATATTGTTTATAATTTATAAGTTTATACACATTGTTTTTAGTTTATACACATTTTTTTTTTTTTAAGTTTATACACATTGTTTATAATTTTTAAATTTAGCACATTGTTTTTGGTTTATACATATTGTTTATAAGTTTATACATATTGTTTATAATAAGGAGTATAAGGGATCGTTGCTCCCATATTTTCATATCTAGCCTCCAAATGCCATAAATCCCTGAATTGCAGATGTAAGTGAATACAACAGCCCCGGTCTTAATGAAATCTCGAAGGAGTATAAGGGATCGTTGCTCCCATATTTTCATATCTAGCCTCCAAATGCCATAAATCCCTGAATTGCAGATGTAAGTGAATACAACAGCCCCGGTCTTAATGAAATCTCGAATCTCCTCAATGCACAATCTAGTGTCCTCAGCGCAGTGGGGGTGTTGGAACATTAATTGAATCAAGCACATCTCATCAACCCCACACTTCACACACAGTTCTCACTGTACTTGAACTTAATTTAATAACAAAAATCAATTTAAAGTGAATCATTTACCGTCCTCCGTCGATTGAAGGGATGGAAATTGAATAATTTGCAACATTTCCTTCTTCCTTCTTTTTTATTCTTAAATTTAGCACATTGTTTTTGGTTTATACATATTGTTTATAGGTTTATTGCTTATAAGTTTATTGTTTATAAGTTTATAAATATTGTTTATAATTTTTTTAAGTTTAGACACATTGTTTATAATTTATAAGTTTATACACATTGTTTTAGTTTAAAAGTTAATATCCATTGTTTTTAAGTTATATACACATTGTTTTTAGTTTATAGGTCGTACACTTTGTTTATTGCACTTTGTTTTTTATTACTTCTCTCCATTTCACTCTTTCTCTTGCAGTTGCTGGCCATGAATTTCCTACAATTTTGTTGAATACATCTCTCCATCTCCTTGTTTTTCTTCCTCTTGATCTTTTTGAATATTTTGGAGTCCATTCTGTGAGAGTCCGTGCCCATCTTTCTCCTTGCATTCTCATCACATGACCCGCCCACTTCCATTTCTGCATTTTTGCTTCCTTTGCCAGGTTTCTTGTTTTGAGTTGATTATTTTTAAATTTAGCACATTGTTTTTGGTTTATACATATTGTTTATAGGTTTATTGTTTATAAGTTTATACATATTGTTTATAATTTTAAGTTTAGACACATTGTTTATAATTTTTAAATTTAGCACATTGTTTTTGGTTTATACATATTGTTTATAGGTTTATTGCTTATAAGTTTATTGTTTATAAGTTTATAAATATTGATTATAATTTTTTAAGTTTAGACACATTGTTTATAATTTATAAGTTTATACACATTGTACATTGTAGTTTATACACATAATGTAGATATAAAGTACTTATATTAGGTACCTAGGTAGGTACCTAATTTGGTACTCGAAGTTTTTAATAAGCATGCCACGTGCTGCCAAATATCCCTTAGCCTGGTGACCTACAAAATTTTGCACAAAAAAAAAGCGAGCTCGAAATATTTTAAACCCAATTTTTTGGCTCGTTTTCGATACAGAAGAGAAAAAAATTGTGTCTTGCCAAATGACCTGACAAGATCTTGATTCTGTCTGCGACTTCAGCCGTTTTTGGTTATTTTTTTCTTTCTTTCTCCTTCTTCTTCTTCTTCTTTTACTTTATTTGTTTTTCCCCCGATTCTTTTTACTTTACGTTCATTTAACACACAAAACGGTGTCTGGGGACATTTTGGAATGACAGGTCTGAGCATACAAAACCTGTCTGACCTGACCTAAGAAAAAAAAATGGTACATCAATCAATATAATGTCAGGTTTGTACTTACTTACGGGTTGCTACTGTTATTGTCTGGCCAAATTTGGCTTAAGTATGGTACTCCAATTACGTGTATGACGCTTAATTTAATCTTCCGTTAACCCTTGGAATTTGAAATTAATGAGCTGTCTTTCTTGATGAGGTATGAGACTTGGAAATTTTATAGGACACCGCGCCGGGCCGGTCCATTGGAATCTAAATAACTGATGGTGCATTTTTCAGATAATGTAATATTAAAGAAAAAAAAATATGAGAATTTATTATTCATTAATATTTTGTAATCTCACGTGATATGCCCAAACGGTCACCTATCCAGCTATCGCCGTCCAGACGTCATCTATCCAGATACCAACCATACTCGGCGTTCCTTAACTTCCCGATCACGAACCAAGATCAGAGGGTTAAGAAAGCACTCCAATTTTGATGGCCTAGCCTCACACATAACTCTGATACTGACAAGACTTGTCACTTCGTGAAGAAGATAGATGTTCCAATGATAATGCCAGTAATTACTCCTGATAACTACCAGGCAATTTTAATTGCAGACCTATAACTTGCCTTAATGTGTGCCATTATCGCTTGATTACAATGATCGATGTGTGAGAGAATATTTTGCACGTCAAGGCGTCCTAAAGTTCCAGTTCTAGGACAGCTGGCATCTAGTACAACAAGTTTCAGTTGGTCTAGAGACCGAAAGTGGCATAGACCTGGTGTTTCCTAGGTAACTCGCATACAATACATACCTAGATAATATGTACTAGTAACATTTTTTTATGATGTATAGGTATAAAATGCATGTCTTAGGTATCCGAACGTAGGCAGAGCTTTATTACAAGGAATCTTGGTCCAGTTTTTACCTTTTTACTTTCAAAACATGATGGTTGGCTATGTGTTGCTTTTGATCTAGGTTCTAGGTCTTCGCCACCAAATGAGAAGGACAACTACGATGTGTGAGAGAATATTTTGCACGTCAAGGCGTCCTAAAGTTCCAGTTCTAGGAGAGCTGGCATCTAGTACAACAAGTTTCAGTTGGTCTAGAGACCGAAAGTGGCATAGACCTGGTGTTTCCTAGATAACTAGCATACAATACATACATACCTAGATAATATGTACTAGTAACATTTTTTTATGATGTATAGGTATAAAATGCATGTCTTAGGAATCCGGACGTAGGCAGAGCTTTATTACAAGGAATATTGGTCCAGTTTTTACCTTTTTACTTTCAAAACATGGTTGGCTATATGTGTTGCTTTTGATCTAGGTCTTCGCCACCAAAAGAGATGGACAACTGTATGGTGTTGTCGGCATTGAACCTTTTCTGCTGACTTGGTGCCTACCCGGTTGGATAATATACTCAGGTCATGGGTAGATCTCGTATTGCAAAAGGGATTTCCTATAATTAATTTTAAAAAAGGTCATGAGTAAATAGATACATAATATCGATATGGCGGTATTGTGTTTCTTATAGCCCATCTGATAAGGGAGATATACTGCTATAAGGACAACTAATATAATTATGTAGGTAGTGTTTGTACTGGTACTTTGTTAGGTACCTTGGTATACTTACCTATAACTTATAATAGTGTTATAATATTAATTACTGGTACGGGGCCACTGATAGATCGGCACTTTTCATATTATGGGCCTACTTGAAAGGGTGTTGTTTTTATTGTTTCCACGAATTTGGGGAGTCTTTTCAGCCTTCAATCATGTAGGTACCTACCTAGTGTAATATCAACCTCAGTGGTGTAGAGGTTAGCGTGGTGGATTTCGGATCTGGAGGTTGGTGGTTCCAGTCCAATTCAAGTCATAAATTTTATCAATTGGGGTCATGAAATTTGTGACTAGCATTTAAATTAAAATCCTTGAAAAAAATCCTCCTGTGATGCCTTCTGTATTTCAGGAGGTACATACATCTACTGATTTTAAAATGAACAACAATGTGAGACCAGGTAGGAATGTCAAGATACCCACACTTACTTGGGCCAATCTAAAAGAACTTGAATATTTCTTTAAAAGTTAGTACAAGTACTTTCCATACTGAAAGTAAACGCTCATAACCTAGACCTCTATACCTCTGGGATCTTACTATGGACATTAGATTCTTCTTCTTCTTCTTCTTCTTCTTCTTCTTCTTCTTCTTCTTCTTCTTCTTCTTCTTCTTCTTCTTCTTTTTCTTATTCTCCTCCTGCTCCTCTTCTTCTTCTTCTTCTCCTCCTCCTCTCCCTCTTCCTTCTTCTTCTTCTTCTTGATTTTGTTGCTCCAAAAATCTTTTTACCTACCTACCTAGTTTTACCGACTCCAAGAGGACTTGAACCCCGGACCTCTAGTGAGTCAGGCTAATGTGCCCGTTAAGTTACCAACTACATGTTGCTCAAATTCAATGAATTCGTTCAAGATTGGCAAAGTCAAGTACCTCGCTGACCTACTACCACTGTCATACTGTGAAAGAGTATTAGCAGTGGCATACTCTATATCGAGCATGCTATGAGAATTGCCGATACTATGTACTTTAGAGTAAACACTTGTGAGTCTGCCATTGTGAATTCCTTGCCTAGAGTGAATCTGTATGATTAATGTAGTGCGGAACTGCAGTGTCATGTTGTCGTCCGTACGGTTTTATCTTTTGAGTAGACTACTGGAAAGTATGATTAACGGGAGACTTTTGAGGATTGAGATTTTCCGGAGTGAGGAGGGGTAGATAAAGGTAATAGCGATAACTTCCAATCTTACCTTAGTTAGTAGTCTTAAAGAGTAGTTGGTGGAGATGACAAATTCACCATTCTTCAATAGGCAGGTATTGTTAGTGGAGATACCCAATGCACCAATATTTAGAGATCGTTTAGTGGAGATGTCAAATTCACCATTCTTCAAAGAATAGTTGATGGAGATGACAAATTTTCCAATAACCAAGGATGAATTAGTGGGGATGTCAAATGATCCAAAACCAAAAAATCACAATCACTCTCGGTCTATTTACTTATAGGTAGTTAGGTACTTGTTTCATTGATTATTTTTTTTCATCTAATTACAACAAAATCTTCACTTGGTGCAGTAACCAGTAAAGGTCAGTCTAACCATTTGGGAACTATTTCCTCTCTGACGAACCAACTGTCAACCGTCACTATTGAAACCTTGGCGAATTACTCAGCAATAATCCATCCAATAATTCTCGACTATAATTCTTTCAATTCAAAATAAATCCACTTGCTTTGCGTGCGTATGAAACTATTTCCTCTCTGACGAACCAACTGTCAACCGTCACTATTGAAACCTTGGCGAATTACTCAGCAATAATCCATCCAATAATTCTCCACTATAATTCTTTCAATTCAAAATAAATCCACTTGCTTTGCGTGCGTATGTTTTCGTTTTCAATATTCAGAATGAAAATAGAAATTCCACTTCTCCGGTGCAATAACACAGAACAAATAGGTAACAGAACGCATTGTGCTTGAGAGAGTCGAGAGAATATGTGTCTGAAGAACTTCCGAGTAGTTATAGTACTCACTGAGTTAATAGTATCAATGATACCAACTATAACTTACCTATCTACTTGATAGCTTCACACTAGACCTACTTCACCTTCTGAAATAGAAGACTACGTAGAGTCCTGTGTACCAATAGAAAATTATTGATATTGATGGTATTGTTATACGAGTATTGATATTGATGTCATTGTGGGTCATTATTGATGGTTTTATTGATATCATTATTGTGCTGAGGAGAAATAGATATGTACTGAACACCTATGCAAGATTTTTTAGTCGAAACGAACAAGGATTTGAGAATCCAAGATAACTTTAAGACCCTATAAGAAATTATTGTATTCACCTTTTACTGCCTGTAAAAATATACCACCTTCCTATGTTGGAAATTATAGGTACCTAGGTACTTAATTTGTTCACTTTAAATTTTAGCACATTGTTCTAGAGCAGATAATTAGATAGGTACATAATATAATGCAATAAAAATGAGGGTATTGTAGAAAATATTTACAATGTCATCATATTCATGATTCATGATAAAGATCTTCTGTTTGCCCTAGTATACCTAGGTAGATAAGGTACCTATAGTAGTAATTTTCACTTCATCCCCACATGTGGAGCAAAATCTTAAGGTTACCAAATGACTGATGACTCGAATCTGATGATAATAGCCACTTTTGGTTTCTAATGAAGCGATTTGCACATCTTGATTGACGCTGAGACAAAAACAAAGCTGAACTTTCTCCCTGGGAAATGACAGGAGGTCTTGGATGATCAAATATGGAAGCTTAGATGACTGGCAACTCAACATGAGGACACCTGAAGACTTTTGCCTTCAGGTGATGAAACTGATGAAATTTGGCTCATTTGGTGTTTTTCTTCGCGCATTGTGGGGGTCTGGTTTGAATTCACTTACACTTTCATGTAGGTATTGAGAAATTTATTGATCATTTCAGGTCCTGTTGACGAAATGTTATGCTTACCTCTGGCAGTCTAGATAGTTGTAATATGGTTTACTTACCGGACTGAAGATAAATTGAAGGAGATAAATACCTAGGAAATAGGGAAAAATCTTGAAAATGGGTGGTCTCTATTTTCTTATGAAATAGGAATCCACAAAAAGAAGATGTGTGAATATTTTGAGAGCCCAGGTCGGTTTTGCATGTTTAAGCACATGGGTCAACGTAAATATAAGTTTTGCTTTTATTTGCAAACAGAAAATTGCCTCAGCATTCGCTCACGTTTCATCCAAATTCTGCTTACTCTCGACGTTGCTTAACCTCGGTACTCCAAAAGGAATCAGGCCAGTCGGTGTAGACATTGATCAGACATAAAACTAGTTTGGAATCATCGAACTCTTCAATATTAATCATCAAATTCTTATCTCTTTAGTGACTAATTTAGGTATGGGAAATTGGTGATTTGTATCATAAAACAAGTTTGCCAACACTTCGATCAAATAACATACAATTTAATCTTGCTTTCAAATTAGTCTGAGTCTGAGTTGAAATAAATAAAGCGCTTCCATAGCCAAGTTCCTCATTATTGTTAAAAAACTGGACCAATAAAAATACCTATACAATCTCTATACAAATGTACCTCTATATCTAACTCTTTAGGTAAATGTATATACCTCTACCTTCATGCATAAAAAATGGTTCAAAAAATCTGCACTGATTGAATCAAATTGGATTTCATTTTCGAAAAAAAATATGTGTACCTGAAAATTAATGAATGCAGGTCAATCTAACTGATTCAGTATAACTTTTGGCAAAAATAAATTGTACCTTTATTTTACCTTAAATGGAAATTCAAACGGTCGGTAATTGGAGCTTGGTAAAGAAAGAAATATCAGAAACCATTTTTGAAGGACTTTAATTACATTTTCTTTTAAACTAAAACGGCTTTCTTGCTCAAATCTTGATTCTTCCCATTTTGTCCTTGACCTCGTATCATACAACTCTAATCCATATTCACTGCATTTCCTACTTCAAGCGAGTTCATAAAAGAGGTCAAAATGTTTGTCCTTGACCTCGTATCATACAACTCTAATCCATGTTCACTGCATTTCCTACTTCAAGCGAGTTCATAAAAGAGGTCAATATATTCAAGTCCATATTAGTGAAACCTCTATTGTTTTGGACTCTCAGAGTAGTGACCAAAGTTATCAAAATGATTGTGGTCTCATATGCTGAACTTAAGAAGGTAATGTAATGGGTTTGGCCACGCCCCCCCTCCACATAAATTCGGACAATGGAGTCTATATGTTCGGACAATGTTAGATTCATCGCTATTACTTTGCAATCAACTTCGGCACAGGTACAATAGGTACAGGGTGTTTTGAAAGTCTAGCGAGATACCGGGTTAATCAGAGTGTCGATTGAAAGATTGAAAAGGAGTTTCACTATTTATTAACTGATGTGTTTATTTCATTCCTAAGAAGAATCCCTAGAAATTTTTTAGGTCACGGGATTATCTATTGAAGTGAGTTCGTTTAAACTCGATGATTTTACATTCCAAATTCTGGTCCTACTTTTGAAACCAAAAGAGAGCTTGTAAAATCAGGACTTGTAGGTGGATTGGATAGCCTTCTCCTCAACTATGAAAGATATCTTAAGTTTGACGTAGGTACTTCCTGTAGTTTATGGTTCTAGTAACATATTCAGACATTGACTATACCTTGTCTACTACACTATGTATGTATTTTTTATATAATTCTACGTTTTATAGGTACATAGGTATGTACATTGGAACACATTTATACATATTGGATTTGAAAAATATGAAGAGAGAAGGAAGACAGGATAGGAGAAAGCCAGCCGTTCCGAGAACGAACATTATCCCATCAGGATAAAATCCGCCCCGGGCGGGAAGAATCGAACCCGCGGCCTAGCGCTTACAAGGCAGACGCACTATGCTAACCAGGCTGGCTGGTGTTGTTTTTATTGTTTCCACCACACTTACTTAGGCAAATCCTCAAAGAACTTGAATAGCTCTTCATTTTAAAGTTAGTACAAGTAATTTCCATACTGAAAGTAAACGCTCATAACCTAGACCTCTATACCTCTGGGATCTTACTATGGACATTAGAGGATACCTCTATCTGATTTCTATCACGCAAAGTCTGTCCCACTGGGCTAAATAGTTCCTCGGCTTACTTTAATACCATAGGAGGCACAGGCATAATATCTACTAGCTTAACTAACTAGATACCTATATGTACTTGAATACCTCTTTAAGTGGTATTCAAGTACCTACCATTAGACTGCAGGAGTAAAGGGACTTTTCAGTCTCATTCTGGCAGGATAAACAAGGTATATTCTGTTCTATTCTAATCTATGTAAGCGGATATAAAGTCTTACTGAGGACGTTAACCATTGGGTTTATGGCAATATTGTATGATGCTGGACTATCTTAACCCATTACTCCTCCTCTGTCCTTTAGGGGGGCAGCTGAAATGTGCTCAATTGTCCTTTTGAAAGGATTAAAAGATCTGACGGCCCCTCTTGGATTTAACTTGTAGGTAGATACTTAAACGCCCGAATGTTGAATCAAGACCCTTGCATGAAATGTAGTTACATGGTTGACAGGTTCTTTAATAATATAGTAGGTGCAACCTAATTATTCAAATATTTACATAATAAAGCAATTTTATTTATTATATTTATTACTGCAGTTTACCTACACGAAAAATATCAGGATCAAGTTTTGATTACCTACTGATTCTTGATCAAATTTAGATAACTAGTAAATACTCGTAAACCACAGTGCATTACGTATTTCTGTGATTGATTTAGCAATAGTTAAAGAATGCCGAATGAAAATATGCCTACCTACCTACCAGTCTTACCTACTACCTATACCTACCTACCTGGTGATGAATTGATGATGCTCATCGCTCCAATTACCTGAATCCGTAACACACGAATTATTTATGCCATCGAATTATCATTGCTCAACCTGCAACCAGAAATGTGTAGGTACACATCTACACATTGGTATACCTACAGATAAATATACATAAGTTGGTAATACGAGTACAAACATAATTGTTTCATCTACTTACTTATCAATACAAAAACCTATTCCTGGATTAGTGAAGTACCTAAACAGAGTCTGTTATAATATACCTACTTAGTAGCAATAGAAACATACTCAATAAATAAAGTATAGGTACCTACTTACCTACCCAATAAAGTAAATTTATTTATTTATTTGACCTCACTTACTTGGTCAATCAGTTGCCTACTTTTTCCACTTTTGGATTTATTTTCTGGACATCATAAGTACCTGATACCTAGATATTTTCCAGGATAGTTTGATACCATAATGATATACCTAGTTGCTTCTTTTGAAAGACAAGTTGTTTCTTTTGTCAGAGTTTACTCGAGCAACTTGTCAGCAAAAGAAGTCGACAGAGTGAAATTGTTATACCTGCAGCATTTGACATGAATATCTCACATACCTACACCTTCCTACAACAAGTGAAGTTTCTACAGAAGTAGGTGCAGACTACTTACTTATCTTCTAAAAGTGGTTACTTGTAACGCATTGTAATATGTATCTTGAAAAGAACACATGAATTGAATATAAGTACACTTGTCTACATAGAATGTAAGTAATTGTAAATACACTACATATATCTGATGTAAACAAGTGCTTATTATTGTGATTAAAAAATTAATCAAGCAAGTAATTGTTACTAATTGTTCTTTAAGATTTAGATCAATGAAAGTTAACACTATGAACAATATTCTTTGAACAAACAAGAACCTAATTATTATCATTAGGTACGTACTATCCAAAGTGATAAAAGAAATTTTAAGTTTAGACACATTGTTTATAATTTTTAAATTTAGCACATTGTTTTTGGTTTATACATATTGTTTATAGGTTTATTGCTTATAAGTTTATTGTTTATAAGTTTATAAATATTGATTATAATTTTTTAAGTTTAGACACATTGTTTATAATTTATAAGTTTATACACATTGTACATTGTAGTTTATACACATAATGTAGATATAAAGTACTTATATTAGGTACCTAGGTAGGTACCTAATTTGGTACTCGAATTTTTTAATAAGCATGCCACGTGCTGCCAAATATCCCTTAGCCTGGTGACCTACAAAATTTTGCACAAAAAAAGCGCATCTTTCTAAAAAAAAAAAAAAAAAATACCTAATTGATCCAGAGAAAAACCATTTGTTAGATTATACGATTATACCTAAATTCAAACCAGTGAAATTTGGTCTCTTTTTTCAAGTGGTCAGTTATTAGATAGATGTTATTGTTTACCTACCTTTTAAGTTTTTATCTTCTTTTCAACAAGATGAAATAAAGCATTGATACTCCTGTGCTTTTATCTCATTTGATTTTGGTCAAATATCAAGGACTGCGGTAGTTAAATTTGCATTGGTGAGTCATGTGATGTGGACCTTTTTTTTTGTATGGAAGTAGATCGAGGGGAAGAAGGAAGTTTGGTATGCTGACAGACATCTTAAGAGGAAGGACTTATGAACAAATGAAGAATGATGCCCAAGATCGAGAAAGCTGGAGAAAGTTCTGCTGAAACCTGTCATATGACAGATCTACTATTATATATATATATAATTCACAAGGGATAGGTGCTTATGCACATACCTAATAATAGATTTTTCATAGGTACTTCGTAATAAATATTAAATAATATCCTATCTAAGTAAAATGAAATTATAAATCATATTTGCAACCGGAAGGTAGCCAACACCTTCTAAACTTCCTGCGGTTGTAATAAAACACTAATTGACCATCACTTACTATATACCAACTTTTATTTTATTGCTTTACACTTTACTCTTTTTAATAACCGAAACCTCTACGTCCCACTATTAAGGAAAGTATCCCTTTATGTCTATGTACTTCTGATTAAAGCATTCGTACCTCCTTAATACCTATTCCCGTTGATGAAAGAACAAAGAAGTCTTCTTTGATTTGGACACCTTTCTCACTTTCACCGAACTTTTCAAGGTGGGGTTTCTTGGCACACCTCAGCTCGTACGGTTTTAGTTTGCACATTCGAACCTCATTCAGTTGACGTATTTTGGCAATGGCATCGATTGTTAAGCCGCGATAATCACTAGGTACTATAGTTAAAATAATATGGATCTCGATTTCTATAAAGTCTACAACAGATTTTCCAAAGATTTCAGAGGGATTTCTCCCCCAATAATACAACTTGATGGATTGTCCAGTTGATCGTTAACGGCAAACCTATGGTTTCATATCCAAATATGCAGTGTATATATCTAGAATATACCTCTGCAGCCGAAACCTCTACGTCCCACTATTAAGGAAAGTATCCCTTTATGTCTATGTACTTCTGATTAAAGCATTCGTACCTCCTTAATACCTATTCCCGTTGATGAAAGAACAAAGAAGTCTTCTTTGATTTGGACACCTTTCTCACTTTCACCGAACTTTTCAAGGTGGGGTTTCTTGGCACACCTCAGCTCGCACGGTTTTAGTTTGCACATTCGAACCTCATTCAGTTGACGTATTTTGGCAATGGCATCTATTGTTAAGCCGCGATAATCACTAGGTACTATAGTTAAAATAATATGGATCTTAAAAATATGACCCGTTATTTTACAAGAAATTCCCTCTAATGTACCAAAATGTGCATGTATCCAATGTTGTCCTCGCAATTCTCGTTTGTTCAGTTTCCTTGTACAGTCATTTGGTGCTTGCTCCTGCCAAACCACAAAAATCTCAATTTGGGACTTGAATAAACAAAAGCCGGGTCAAAAATCTACAAGCTAACAATGTAGTTCCTTATATTTAGGTAGACATTATTATTATCTGGGAATCTGGTTTTTTTTATATCCTTTTCTACCTAAATTAAATCTTGTGGAATGCAAAAACAGCTTTTATTTTCAAAGTCGCAATTCCACATCAATTATTAGGCACAAACTAAGATTCCAATGCATCAGTAAAAAAGATGAAGACTAACGGGAACAAACATTTACATTGCATCTTGTGGAATGCAAAAACAGCTTTTATTTTCAAAGTCGCAATTCCACATCAATTATTAGGCACAAACTAAGATTCCAATGCATCAGCAAAAAAGGATGAAGACTAACGGGAACGAACATTTACATTGCAAAAAAAAATCAACATTAGTATCAACAACAACAAAACATCTGAAAACAAACCAAGGAGGTAACTACTAAAATACACCATCTCGTCATAAATTATACGTGTAAATACCTTTACAAGATATTCGTAAGTACACATTGATGTAGGCAAGTAGTTTGCCCAAAGTGCTAAATATGGTAATGTGCTAAAATTCAAATTAGGTTCATATTATTGTTATCATTCCATCACTAATAAAATTTCTATAATTAATTATGAAGAAGTTTTCTCAAACTAACTAGAATTAATGACCAAAAGATATCCGAATGCTGGATGAGTGTGTATTTTGGTTATGATTAATATTGAAATTTCTAGACATGACGTGAGTTGCTGAAACTCAGACAGCAAATGAGGCATACGATGTTGACAGCCAGACAGGAAGACTCGTTTTCTAATCTCCGGTAAGGGGTAAGGTGTGGTGTTCTAAATTAACCATACTCTTTATTTCGATGACACAATTTCGAAGAATCGAAATGATTGGAAACGCGAAATTATTGGAAAGACATGGGTAAGAATCATTTCAAAATTCTGAGAAGTTTTGTTTGAAGATTAAGATAAGACTGAAAACATCATTACTGTGAAACCTCATTTGCACATTTTTAATAAAAAACGGATTTAGAGATGGATAGAGAGGGGGTAACTGTGTAACTGTAGATAGGTAGGTATTAGGAATTTAAAATCTTGAAATTTCTTTTCCAAAGAAATGGAGCCAGGATTAATTTTGCTCCATAATATTTTGTTGATATTTTTTGTATCCTAAAATGTCATTACAGGTATTAATATTCATACCTATCTACGAATTTTAATTTTTATTTTGTTTGAAGGATTTAAAGTAGATGATACATTTTCAAAAGTTGTCGGGAAAGAGGGGGAGAAATTCTGCATAAAAATGACATTAGCTTTTTTTAATGTTTCCCTCATCCTGAAGAAATGAAATTTGTGCTGAGGATTGAGATTTTCCGGAGTGAGGAGGGGTAGATAAAGGTAATAGCGATAACTTCCAATCTTACCTTAGTTAGTAGTCTTAAAGATTAATTGGTGGAGATGTCAAATGCTCTATTCTTCAAAGAGTAGTTGGTGGAGATGACAAATTCACCATTCTTCAATAGGAAGGTATTGTTAGTGGAGATACCCAATGCACCAATATTGTTTTACAGATCGTTTAGTGGAGATGTCAAATTCACCATTCTTCAAAGAATAGTTGGTGGAGATGACAAATTTTCCAATAACCAAGGATGAATTAGTGGAGATGTCAAATGCTCCAAAACCAAAAAATCACTATCACTCTCGGTCTATTTACTAATTTTGCTCCATAATATTTTGTTGATATTTTTTGTATCCTAAAATGTCATTACAGGTATTAATATTCATACCTATCTACGAATTTTTATTTTTATTTTGTTTGAAGGATTTAAAGTGGATGATACATTTTTAAAAGTTGCCGGGAAAGAGGGGGAGAAATTCTGCATAAAAATGACATTAGCTTTTTTTTTAATGTTTCCCTCATCCTGAAGAAATGAAATTTGTGCTTTTTTTTAATCTCTCCAAAAGCACTTCATTTTCAAGTTTGTTTTGTCAAGTTTCCATTCTTATTTGCATAACAGTTCAGGAAGGAAATGACGAAGAATGAAAAATCAAGAATGAAGTATGTGTATTATGTATGTAAAAACCTCAAAGTCAACTAGTAAAACTAGGTAACGTCTCAGTTTAAGTACCTAGGTAGGTCAGGTAGGTAACTCTTGTTATGAGCTGAAGGGGCAATTGAAAATGCTAAGTACGCGAGTAGGTATTTGTAAATTCATCATTATTTTGATGACTCCAGACGACTTAAAGATAAATAAATTGAGTTTTTCAAGAGATTGAGTAAATAGGAACCTACTGAATAATGACTATTAATGACAATAATGTTGGACTTGACAAGAGTCCTGATAAAATTTCGTCGATTCATTCATGGCACATGGCAGTCTAAATGTTACACAATAGCTTTGCTGAACTTACGGTTAGGTATCTTCTAAATCCGGTTGCCTATTTTGCCCAAAAAATGGGAACCTATACCTACCTGTAGGTAAGTGGTAACTCGTACCTACCTATGTTATCTATCTTAACACATGGCAGTCTAAATGTTACACAATAGCTTTGCTGAACTTACGGTTAGGTATCTTCTAAATCCGGTTGCCTATTTTGCCCAAAAAAATGGGAACCTATACCTACCTGTAGGTAAGTGGTAACTCGTACCTACCTATGTTATCTATCTTAATTTCTTTGAGACATGCCTAACCTAATACTGAAGCATTTTTTATACCCCCTTAGCAAAACAAGGCTTTTAAATATGCTAAAATTTCGTCGATTCATTCATGGCACATGGCAGTCTAAATGTTACACAATAGCTTTGCTGAACTTACGGTTAGGTATCTTCTAAATTCGGTTGCCTATTTTGCCCAAAAAAATGGGAACCTATACCTACCTGTAGGTAAGTGGTAACTCGTACCTAATACCTATGTTATCTATCTTAATTTCTTTCAGATATGCCTAATCTAATACTGAAGCATTTTTCATACCCCTTCAGCAAAACAAGGCTTTTAAATATGTACTTTGAAAATAACTGTAACAATCTCCGTACCCAGTAAAATACATTCTTTTCTGACAATGAGATTCAACGACAATCCAGCGTACAATGGACTAATTAGTGATAATCTTTTGTCTAGACGGCAGACACACTGGCAGGCCGGGTTAGAACAATTCAGCTCAAATTGTTCATATATAATTGCTGTCTAATGTACTGTAATTATTGTCGTGTCCTTTCTGTTGTTTTCGAACAATTATGAATAATTTTCGTATGAAACATTAGAAGCGATGAGTTTGTTGCTTGGAGATATCATTTTGAATGATCTTAAAGAGGATTCTAGGAGTGTAGGTAGATCTTTTCTCGTTTCAATGAAACCAAGTGTGTTTGGAGTTTGAACTTTCAATATATTTATGTTTTTCTTGCTTTCCTCAAATGTGGTTTTCTGGCGGTAATATGTTAATTTTATAAAGCAAAATAATCACACGCGAGGCTGGCGCCTGCAGAAAAAATCTAAATTTACTCTGTTGTTTTCGAACAATTATGAATAATTTTCGTATGAAACATTAGAAGCGATGAGTTTGTTGCTTGGAGATATCATTTTGAATGATGTTAAAGAGAATTCTAGGAGTGTAGATCGTTTGTCGTTTCAATGGAACCAAGTGTGTTTGGAGTTTGAACTTTCAATATATTTATGTTTTTCTTGCTTTCCTATTCCTCAAATGTTTTCTGACGGTAATGTGTTAATTTTATAAAGCAAAATCACACGCGAGGCTGGCGCCTGCACAAAAAATCTAAATTTATCAGACACCTGTAATTAAAATTATTTCCTTCCTATGAATTATTTCTTCTATGTTTTTGATTGAAATTCTCTCATTGAAAAAAATAATCAAAGCGCTCCCTATTCAGGAAAATTCCGTCAAGGACGGGAGTCGAAATTAAATTTCAATTAAAACCTGCATTGAAAAGCTCTCTTGATTGACATGTCCGTGTCTCCATTTGATTTGTATCTGTGTGACTAAAGCTTCAATTAATTCAGTAACTAAAGTTTCCATTTATTCAGGATTGTGTTCATGCTTGGAATGGATAATATCGTCCTAAAGGGGGATCCCCAGAATTTCTTCACGATTTCTATCTTGAGATAGGACACGGATTAGTCGCGATTTGAATAGAATATTAAGTTCACTGTGGTCTACCAGAAGCTTGACTAAAGCTTCAATTAATTCAGTAACTAAAGTTTCCATTTATTCAGGATTGTGTTCATGCTTGGAATGGATAATATCGTCCTAAAGCGGGATCCCCAGAATTTCTTCACGATTTCTATCTTGAGATAGGACACGGATTAGTAGCGATTTGAATAGAATATTAAGTTCTTCATTAAGTTCACTGTGGTCTACCAGAAGCTTTGGCTAAATTTATTAAGTTTTATTTCATTGGATTTCCTCGTGTAACTTGATTTTTCTAACTCTGAGACATCAGTAACTGACTCTTTGAACTTCAATAACAATTTGCAACATTTTGTAGAAGTATCTTGGAAGAGGAGTCAGACACAATCAATTGCATAACTTCAAACAGTAAATGACATAATAGGTAAACAAATAACGCAGGCACTTCCAAAAATTCGAATATACCTAGATAAGATTTGATAGTAATTATAAAAAATATTCAACAGACATCAGTAACTGACTCTTTGAACTTCAATAACAATTTGCAACATTTTGTAGAAGTATCTTGGAAGAGGAGTCAGACACAATCAATTACATAACTTCAAACAGTAAATGACATAATAGGTAAACAAATAACACAGGCACTTCCAAAAATTCGAATATACCTAGATAAAATAGTAGGTAATAATAAAAAAAATTCAACGTACCTACCTATGTTATCTATCTTAATTTGAGACATGCCTAACCTAATACTGAAGCATTTTTTATACCCCCTTAGCAAAACAAGGCTTTTAAATATGCACTTTGAAAATAACTGTAACAATCTCCGTACCCAGTAAAATACATTGTTTTCTGACAATGAGATTCAACGACAATCCAGCGTACAATGGACTAATTAGTGATAATCTTTTGTCTAGACGGCAGACACACTGGCAGGCCGGGTTAGAACAATTCAGCTCAAATTGTTCATATATAGACAGTGCATGGTCGATTATTATCTGGATCGATCTTTGAACAAATGAACTACTTATGAGAAACCCAAAACTTGTATTTACTTCCAGGTAAATGTGTACCTACTTCAGGAGGTTAAGGACCGAATTTGCAAGTGATGAGTCAACTTGCAAGAGTACACTAAACTTAAGTTCTCTCCCCAACATGAAATATCTTGAAGACCGCATTCTTGAAGTGCTCCACACAAACCTACAGGAAAATGTAAACCTGTGCCCACACATAGTTAACATCGCGCCGTCGACGCGACGGCGACTATGTGTGGACACAACTTAAGTACAGTGCCAGCTTGGTTTTCATTACGAATTCACATTATTATTCTTGATTTGATTTTTTGATTTTACATTCATGTAATGATTTAAAATCAAGACTAGAGCCCGTTCTCCCTTTATTCCCAATACCTATAATGTTAAAGTCACCAATCCATTCATTGGCCTTTCTCGGCGTAGCTTAACACAGGTGACGCTAAAACCTGTCTTAAATAATCGACTGAAGGGTTATCTAAAACTTTCTCGCTTTGAGTTCATAGGTCGTCGCGACAAAGTTCAAGATCAGACGGGAGTGGAAGCAATAAGTTGACAAAGTTTTATAGTAATCGGATGAGCGGTTTGGCCAGGCATAAAGTTCGAACACACACGCACATTCATTTTTATATTAGATAAAGGATGGACGGGCTAAAAATTGAGCTCCCAAAGCTCGAGATTACCGGATTGCTCAAGGGTTACGGGTGAACACAGGGTTATAACAGGGTTATATGTTATAATAAAATTATAACACTTACTATAACAGAATAAAACTCTATCATCAATGTTACATTTTCCATAGGATGAATTCCATTCAAAAGCTAATATCAAATAACAGCTCTTTCATTATTCAAGAACATTGAAAAGAAGAGCGTCTCCCATACAGTGAAAAAAAAGTATTATTAATCAACGCGTTTTGAATTTCATTTATTTTTTCAATTTCAAACGTCGAACATACTCATACTCTGCATAAGGGAGGCTGGATGTGTCGAGGGTTGTTGTAATATCTTGAGGATAATTTGAAAAATCAAAGTCCCATATACCTATACGATTTCATAATAACGTCGCGTCGTGTCGTCAGCTTGGAAACAAAAGATAATGAGTTTCTTTTTTCCCAATTTTTCAGGAGTTTGAAAAGCCGCTTTTGTTTTGGAGCGACGAAACATGATAATTAGGTAGCTATATGTATACAGATTTATATTCAAAATTCATACCAAATTACCAATGTCTAACAAGAGGTATAAGGGTTATTGCTTGGAAACAAAAGCTAATAAGTTTCTTTTTTTCCCAATTTTTCAGGAGTTTGGAAAGCCGCTTTTGTTTTGGAGCGACGAAACATGATAATTAGGTAGCTATGTATACAGATTTATATTCAAAATTCATACCAAATTACCAATGTCTAACAAGAGGTATAAGGGTTGTTAGGCTCACCGCTCACCGAATAACACATCTGTATCAAATTACCTACTAACCTACGTGCTGTCAGCGTATTTTTCTTTTTTCCCATCAAGATTTTTGTCACCTTGCTCATCTTATTTTTGCGCCCAACGCGGCGCCCTATTCCACGAACGACTCTGCACTCCCCTCTCCACACTTTTTAATCCACAAGCAGAAAAAATGCCGCACTTTTTGTCAAGTTGTTCGTGTAACAGAATATTCACAATGTTAAGGGCATTTCTACGTTAAATGAAATGATTTTCTTTAAGGTACAGCCAAACATAGTCTGACGTCGATTCACATCGATCGACGGCCGGTGGACTATGTGTGGACATGGACACACCTTATGATATTTCAGCTCTCAAGAGAATTTTTCTGATCTCATTTTTAGGCATCATTGGGCTGTAGAAAGCGCTTATGAAAGATATTTTCATTTCCCTTGCCCTATAAGGAAGGAAAGTGATGTAATTTGGAGGTTTTTATTTATTTATTTATTTCTTTTCACGTTCTAGAGTTCCCTAAAGTGTCATCCGAATTCTAGAGTTCCCTGAAGTGTCATCCGAATTCTAGAGTTCCCTGAAGAACAAGTATCATCCGAACCTCTGCGAGGGAAAGGGCACTCTATAAAATACTGACTGTTTGATTGTGAACACGACTATTGTGATTGCCTAGTGGTACTCACTCCTACCGTCACATATGTCTCTGGAGCACGGTGATTTAATTGTTTGGTTTTGATCATCAGGTTTTTCTATGTCAGATCCGAATGTTGACGAATAGTGCCGAGTGAAGACGGTTCTTCAGTTTGGTGAGTTAGGTAATGTGAACGCAGATAATGATGAGTTAAACACCTAAGTCACGAGCTGAACTTCGCCTAAATTAAAGTCGATTTCCTTCGAACTTCAGGCATTTTCAGTCAAAATTTAAGCACACATGTGGCCAACCTAGCAAAAAAATTAATTGACAACTTAAACATAGGTCTTGAGGCGAGCATAGATGAAAACTATCGGTTATCGGTATAACCAAACACAGGTTAGTACGTATACGTATGTACATAGAAACAGTATAGCGGGAACACCAATTGAAGAGCCTAAGATCAACTCGTGGTTTAGTCAAATAAACAATGTCACATGACGTTATTATTCTCACATGAAACCATAAACCGCATCGTTTAATAAATCCAAACCACACAACGGAAGGCACAAACCTTGCGGTGAAGATGTAAGCCAATGCTTTGGGTTCCCGGAGCAGATGTCCTTAACGCTAAACTTTATTATGTAAAATTAGTACTTAACTACATACGTGTGCCCTATACAGTGGGAGTCAACGAGTCCATTTGACCATTTTTTTTTACCCAAATTCGAGCACCCTTCGGCGGAGCCGGGGTATTCTCGCCTGCAAGGTTAAATTAGCTACCCTACAAGTAAACGTACAAAATCGTACAGATTAAGCTGAACACACTCATGTTTGACACTATCGATCGATATCGATTGAAACCGTACACTGTTTCGACGACATACGAGTCACACCTTCACCTCGTCGATCGTCGACGTCGACTATATGTCCACACAGATTGAGAGATGAACCAAAATTGAGGAGCTGGTTGCAAAAAGGGAAATATGGATTTTTTGCCCTTTTTGCGTAAAACGGTTGTGGTGCGCTCTATCTTCCAGCGTTTGAACTGCAGTGATAACGGAAATATGGATTTTTTGCCCTTTTTGCGTAAAACGGTTGTGGTGCGCTCTATCTTCCAGCGTTTGAACTGCAGTGATAACTTTTTTTCGATGAGGTACAGCGTTTTTTGTAAACATACTTTTCAAGGATTTTGATGAAAAATTGAAAACTTTAAAGTTAAATATCTCAGTTTGATGATTTTCATTTATTGCCCTTTTTGCACCCAGCTCCTCAATTATCCCTAATAATCCCATGTTATACTCACTTCGCGTGTTACTTCTGAGAATGCTGATAGACTTTTCAAGAATAGGTCTCCGAGCAAGCTCAAAGGTGCTTCTTCTGGTTTCTGGTAATTTTGGAGGATTTTCCGCACATGTGTAGATAGATTTGATCACGTGTAAACCACGCAGATTTCTTATTATTAAAGAAATACGAGTAGGGTGTCAACGATTACAACAGGTGTCGGCGACTGGGGGTTTTACCCTAATAATAATAATAATAAAAATCAAAGTAAAAAAAAACTAGTTCCGTTAGTCTTCAGCCATTGAGAATTGCAAGTGTGCTAATTCTATGTGGTCCAACCAGGTTCTCATCAAGTCTTCTGCACTTTTTTTTCACTCTTTTTTTGCCTGACAAGATTGTTAATAAATTTCAGCTTCAATTAGGATTATTCCTATACCAGTTTGAACTGGATGGAGGTAGGGTACCTAGTACCTACGTCAGTATGTTGGAGATCCTTTGATTAGTAATGCAGGACATGGGGAATTCCTTGACCGTTCTTCTCCAGAATCGCGGTATAAAAGGCTATTAATAAAAAATGAAGAAATAAGAGAAATTATTATTTTCCCCTTAAAAGTTGTTAATTTAAGGTATACATGATTATGTAGGTATTGGGTTGGTAATCCCGAAGAGTACTTACCTGTAAACTTTCAAAGTTTAACCACGAGCTGAACTTAGCCTAAATTAAAGTCGATTTCCTTCGAACTTCAGGCATTTCCAGTCAAAATTTACACACACATGTGGCCAACCTAGCAAAAAAAACTAATTGACAACTTAAACATAGGTCTTGAGGCGAGCATAGATGAAAACTATCGGCTATCGGTAACCAAACACAGGTTAGTACGTATACGTATGTACATAGAAACAGTATAGCAATAGGCGAAGCAGTAGGTAGGTACGTCAATTTGAATAATTTAATTATAAAGGTACCTACCTACTCATAGCTTGGAATCTGAGAGTCAGATTACCCAAAAAGAACGAACTTCTGTGTGCGTGCGGGTAATTCAGAAGCAGGAGAAATAGTAGGTAGCAAAAGCAAATAGTTACGGTATTAGCTACCTATAAATACCTACCTATCTCAATAGAGAACAAGTTATCTGTCTACGGTAAAAATAGGTAGGTATATAATGGTAGTTGTCTATCTGAAGTAATAATGGGTAATGAGCAGGTACGTACGACGGTAGTATAAGTGTGTGATGTTGATTTACCTAGAACAGCAAGCAAGTACCAATACATGGCAAAGTTAAGAATCAAATATGTTCAAAGTCATCACGCACATATGAACATAACTTTCAACTTTTAAAATTACCAATTTGCCGACCTCCTAAACTCTTCATTTTCCTTGAAGGTGTTCTAACACCAAACGTGTCAATTTAAATCTCTATTGAGCTACTGTAGGCCTCTGTTATTATGTCCAAGATTACTTCTATGTTTGAATAACTCTTGATTCCTACCTGCCTGATATTGTTACAGTATCAGTAGAGTAAATTTCAGAAGTACAAACTTAGGAACACCTAAACCTCAGAAGTACAAATACAAACCTAGAAACACCCAAACCTGGAGGAACCAAAGTATTATTTACACATATTTAATTTGATTTTGCGAATAGATCAAATAACACAAGCATGACACCAAAAATTACCATTTTTAAAATAAAAATAATGATTATTCCTTTTTCCTTATTTATGAAGATCAAGACTCGAACGGAGAAAGAATGATACTTACGATGAGTAGATAAATACAAAAACACAAAAAGTTTTGGCGAATACAAATACATTACTTTCCTTATGATAGGACGAAGATTATGAGAACAAACTAGGTTTGGATAAGTCCTTCTATGGGGACAGACAGACCAACTGACCAACAGACGACACCGAGGCGAATACAATAGTCCGTCCCTTATACCTTTTTATTACCATTGTAATAATAAAGGAAGGACGGACTAAAAATAATAAGGTAGTAAACGAAAAAATCCCGAGAAGTCTGCAAGACCGTTGACCTAGCTAGCGTTCGAAAAACTTGAATCTAAACCAGACCGTCCCACCTTTGATATTTTTATGCCAAATATAGTCATCGGAACTAGAACTCTATTTGGACAAGTAGTATATGGACAAGTCGGAGTTTTATTAGGTATGTGTTTTATTAGCTATGTACATCTAAATAAATAAACTCTGCCCAGATAAATTAAATTAATTCTGCAAAAAAGTGGAGTGCATTGGGTAGACGTAAATTTTATTGGTGCTTGCATATTGTGGAAATGAAGTACATACATGAGTAGCTGATGCTGGTGAGCTCTTGTAAAATCCATCAAACCATGTACATAAATTCTGGGTTCTAGGTAATAGGTATCTCCTATTCAAATTGATATGGTGTACCTATACGTACTATACCTATAATCTTATTACATCTACCATAAGTACCTTGATACCTGATATCTATAATCTGCAGGTAACTGGTTGCCAAGCTATTCAAACATGGATAAAATCAAGACAGTAAATCGAATTGCAAAAGTCATGAAAAAACAAGACGACCACTGAACAAGGTCAAGACCATGGCAATTTCTCCAATACATGGAGCACTCTTACTTTTGAGGTCATCTCTAAAGGATTTGCCTACTTCTCTTTATTACATACCTCATCTGGATATTGAACCTGCAGTCTCTTGGTTTACAGCCAAGTTCTGCGACCTATTTGATTTATTCTGAGGCTGCTCAATTATTGGCGGATTGAGACCTTGTAGTTTGTTTGCCTGGGCCCTATTCCATGAAGAAATCTGCACTCCCTCACTCCTTTCTTTTTACTTCTTACCTACTATAAAAAAAGTCGTACTATAAACGTTAGCCGGGGTAAGCTGCTCGCTAGTCCCTGCCCCACTCAGGCTGCTTGAGTTTAACCTAAGTAGGCGGGGCAGGTAGCCGAATGAAGGGTAAACCCCGTCACTTAAAACCCTAACAGTTACACAGTCACGTTAAAAACTCCTAATCTAACAAAATTAACTTAATTAAAAAACAAAAATTATAGCAGTTATAAACCCTGTCAATTAAACAGAACCAAATATTATATTAATAACATTCTCGCGGTGCCAAAGACTCCTCGGGTATTGATGAAAAGATATTCGAGGTAATGAAGGAATGTCAAAGTCAATAGCGACCATTGACCAAGACCAGATCAAGAAGTGTGTGTCAGATCGAAACATATGTTATAATGTGAATCACGCGCAAAATACCCATATACTAGCACAACAACCAAGTCATTGGGTTAGCAAACCATTCCATACAATATGGAAACTGGTTTTCAGCAAAGCTCTCAGCAAAAAGGTCAACTGAGTCTTCTTCGCAAACATTTTTCTTCTTCTTCTTCTTCTTCTTCTTCTTCTTCTTCTTCTTCTTCTTCTTCTTCCTCTTCTTCCTCTTCTTCTTCCTCTTCTTCCTCTTCTTCTTCCTCTTCTTCCTCTTCTTCTTCCTCTTCTTCCTCTTCTTCTTCCTCTTCTTCCTCTTCTTCTTCCTCTTCTTCCTCTTCTTCTTCCTCTTCTTCCTCTTCTTCTTCCTCTTCTTCCTCTTCTTCTTCCTCTTCTTCCTCTTCTTCTTCCTCTTCTTCCTCTTCTTCTTCCTCTTCTTCCTCTTCTTCTTCCTCTTCTTCCTCTTCTTCTTCTTCTTCTTCTTCTTCTTCTT